>NC_044503.1:38967249-39059749 GCF_902362185.1 Chanos chanos
TTGACTACAGGACACAAAGACCAGGATCTCCAGTACCCAGCTGTGTGTCTATGAAGAGTGACAACTCCATGGACAACCCTCTACTGTTCAGCAGAGAACCAGTCCCCTCTGAGTCACAGTGAGTGACTGTATTTATACTATATTAACTATATGTATAATAGAAATTGATATTAACACTGTGTATAATATATTCATACTTCTAATGTTAGTGTGTATAAACACAGTTAAAGAGAGGCCACACAGGTTACAGTGAGATGTGTGGATATTTTCATTCAGATATTTGGAATGAAAGAGAGTGAAACTAAAACACAAACAAAATGCTGTTCATATGTTGTAGTTCTTGGCTGTTATGAAACCAAACATTGATCTGATTAAATGAAGTGGTCACCAAACAACAGGAAATGTCACACACTGATTCAGTCACTTTACCTGGAAACTCCTCAATGATTTTCAGATGATTTTTCAACAGATGATTCCTTATTGTCACTCTGTCACATTGACCAGTGTTTATGACATATGATATGCTGTATATTCTACACTGACTTACCTGCTCAATTCTCCCAGACCTCAGTACACACTCAGTACACACCATTCAAATCATTCTCATCCAGGGAGGACACAGTTCACACTGAAAGAACAAAACTGTGGAGAAAGATTTAAATAACAATTATTTGGATGATTTAGTGTTTTAATTGGCATTAACACTGATCAATGATTCATACTCTGTCTTAATTTGTGCGTCAGTCATAAGACACCCTCATCATGAATCACCAAACACAGCACAGTTTAGTTTAAATGTATCAGTTAAACACAGACTAAAGTGACCAATAGAGAACTAAACACAACACAGTTTAGTTTAAATGTATGAGTTTAAAAACAGACAGAGTGTAAAGTGACATTAGTCATGTTTAAAGAAAGTCAAAGGGAGGGAGTCCTGTCTGAACTATTCATAACCACTCACATATTTCCACTATTAATAGTCTCAGTAGTTTTCTTTATAAATGTGATATTGTCTGATATGAGTTAGAAATGAGAACAGACATGTACATACAATTTGTTTGTCCTGTTTGGTTTCCATAAGCGAAACTCTCCCATTCCCCTCTGTTCAATCAGCTCCACTCTCTGAATGATTAAATATTGTATAGTGGGAATTCTTCACCAGCTGTCAATCATTATTGTTACACTTCATCACTTTCATCCCAACTGTATATGAGCCCTAAACTCAACTACAAGGCTGATGAGAAGGGTTCAGCCTGCCAGCCTTGATGGAGTCATATGTCTCCCAAAGAAAGTATGTGTCAAATATGGAACTCACGTCTGATCCAGGATCAGTCCAGATGTGGTCTGTGTCAGCAGGTTCTGAGAGATTATGTTTTTTAACCACCTCTCTCTCTCTCTCTCTCTCTCTCTCTCTCTCTCTCTCTCTCTCTCTTTCTCTTTCTCTCTCTCTCTCTCTCTCTTCCTCTCTCTCTCTCTCTCTGCAGTGTGGAATGCAATATCCAACACAACACGTCCATGTCTAAGTCAGATGATGTCCTGCTGAGAATCATTGAGGGTCATAAAACCACCCTGAAAAAGAAGTATGAGTGCTTATATGAAGGTGTCGCACTGAAAGAAAGCCAAACCCTCCTCAACAGCATTTACACAGAGCTCTACATCACAGAGGGAGAGAGTGAAGGAGTGAATGAGAAACATGAGGTTTTACAGATTGAAACAGCATCCAGGAAATGGGTTTCTCAAGACAAACCAATCAGCTGCAATGACATCTTCAAACCCCTGTCAACCAGCAGAACTAAAGAGCAGAAAAAAGCCTTGTCTAGTCAGGAACCTAAAGGGGACAGACAAAAGCCAGAAATCAGAACTGTACTCACCAAGGGCATCGCTGGAATTGGAAAAACAGTCTCTGTGCAGAAGTTCATTCTGGACTGGGCAGAAGGAAGGACCAATCAGGACATTGACTTCATGTTGGTTCTTCCTTTTAGAGAACTGAACTTGGTTAAAGATGAACAGTTCAGTCTTCATGGACTCCTGCAAGAGTTTCACCCAGAACTGAAAGACTTGGATCCAAAGAAATATAATGACTGTAAAATGCTGTTCATCTTTGATGGTTTTGACGAGAGTCGACTTCAGTTGAATATTCCTGAGCAGCTGTGTGATGTGACCAAAACATCATCAGTGAATATGCTGATATCAAACCTCATCAAAGGAAATCTTCTTCCCTCTGCACTCATCTGGATAACCTCCAGACCAGCAGCAGCCAATCAGATCCCCTCTCAGTTCATCAGTCGTGTGACAGAAGTCCAAGGATTCAGTGATTCACAGAAAGAGGAATACTTCAGAAAAAGAGTCAGTGATGAGAGTCAAGCCAACAGAATCATCTCACACATCAAGACATCAGTGAGTCTTCACATCATGTGTCACATCCCAGTGTTCTGTTGGATTTCAGCCACTGTGCTTCAGGAAATGCTGCGTCAAGACAATGTTAAAGAGATCCCTAAAACTCTGACTGAGATGTACACACACTTCCTGCTCATTCAGACTAAAATGAAGAAGCAGAAATATGAGGACAAAGTTGAGAGAGACTCAAAGAATCTTCTGGAATCAAGCAAGGAGATCTTTCTGAAACTTGCTAAACTGGCTTTTAATCAGTTGCTGAGGGGCAATGTCATGTTTTATGAAGAGGATGTGAGAGAATGTGGCATTGATGTGAGTGAGGCCACAGTGTACTCTGGGATTTGTACTGAGATCTTTAAGGAGGAATCTGTGCTTCGTCAGAAGAAGGTCTACTGCTTTGTGCATCTGAGTGTTCAAGAGTTCTTTGCTGCTCTCTATGTGTTTTACTGCTATGTAAACAGGAACATGGAGGCTCTGGAATATTTTCTGGGGAGAGATGCCAGATATTATCTTTCCTTGGATGAGTTGCTGAAGAAAGCTGTGGATAAATCTTTGGAGAGTAAGGATGGACGTCTCGATCTGTTTGTCCGCTTCCTTCATGGCGTCTCACTGGAGTCCAACCAGAAACTCCTACAAGGCCTGCTGACACACACACACAACAATCAGCGGAGCATCGAGGAAATAAGCCGTTACATCAAAGAGTTAAATAAAGACGGTGTCCCACCTGAGAGATGGATCAATCTACTGCACTGCTTGACTGAAATGAATGATCGCTCTCTCCACAAAGAAATTCAAGCTTTTGTCAAGTCTGAAAATTACACAACTGAACTCTCACTTGCACACTGCACAGCACTGGCCTACATGTTTCTGATGTCAGAGGAGGTGCTGGATGAGTTTGACCTGAAGAAATACAAGACATCAGATGAGGGTCGTAGGAGACTGCTCCCAGCTGTGAGGTGCTGCAGAAAAGCTCTGTGAGTTTTCAGTTTCACTTCACAACACCCACTCTTTAGAACAGTGGTTCTCAACCGGTGTGCCGTGGAATTTTGAAGAACCCAATGCATTTTTCTACAGGCTCATGAAATAGTATTTTAAATACACCAATGACACTGCTTCTTAAATAAAAAACGTTTGTAGGTAGTCACTTATTTACAACTTTTATTTTTTTTTATCTAGATGGCCTTTAGTCCCATTCTCAGTTTGATTGTGAAAATAAATTGAGGTTTGGGGAGGAGGATTATTATTGTAGTGACCAGAGAAGACAGTCATTTATGGCAAACTGTTTTAATATTTAATCTCTAGACTGGATATATATTGCAGATATCTGTAATTCAATTGTTCCTAGTCAAAAAGAACATTTTAGATATCCACAATGACATTCTACCCATTTCAGGTATCTACAACCCAGTTTATTGTCAGATATCCAAAATGAAAAACCATTCCTGATATCCATAATGTAATTCTGAATATCCAGAATACCATGTGACTAGTAAAAATGTCATACTGGATATCCACAATTCATATAATGAATAGTAAAAATGCAATTTCAGATATCTACTGTTACAATTATGACTAGAAACAATGCAATTGCAGACATCCACAAATGTATAGCTCTTGCTCTGATGGACTTCAGTGCATTTTTAATAAATTACATGATTGCCTGTCTGATTTAACTATCTGTTTGACAATTATCTGACAGTCTGCTGTAGTGTAATATGGGTCAAATCTCACTAAAGACATTATAGCCTATCATACTGCGTGTGACATTCTTCATAATCGATAACCAACTTTAAGCTGATGTGCATTGTTATTCTGGTTAACAGCAGTGTCTGGCATGTCAGAACCTCTGTGATGTCTAGACAAAGCTGATGTGTTTAGACAGGTCACAAAGACATTAATAGCAGTGTCTGAACAATCTCTCTCTCTTTCTCTCTCTCTCTCTCTCTCTGGTTGGATGCTGGGTGTGTGAGAGCATGTTCTCAGTGAAAGGACTGGGGAAAAAGGCTGTTCCCTTGAATTCTGTTTGTGTCTTTTTTTCCTTGTCTGAACCATTATAAAGTTAAAAACATTAACATTTAAGACAGGGATACTGTGTGTTTGATGTTTAGTAGTTTATGGGAGTTTATCAGGTTTTTTGTGGTTGACTGGGAGTGAAATATGGGTGAGTGAAATGATTGTTCCCTTTACACAGCAGGTTGTACTGACCATTAAAGTCACTATTTCCATTGTTTCACCATTCATCCACAAAATGAAACTGAGAAAAAAACAGGACATGTCTGTGTTATCAGTCTACTGCGCCAATGATATTTTCCATTTTCACTGTTATTACCTGTTATTTATCTACTCATCAGCAGTGATGTTTTTAACACTGAGTGAATAATATAGTATTGTCTATATTATGGATGCCTCCTGGGAAATGCTGTGTTTATAGAGCAGCTACAAATGTAATATTTCAATATTTTAATATGAAGGATGGTTATAACATCAACATTTCAGTCAAACAACCATTTGTCTAGATTAACATTATTAATAATGTCATGATAAAATACCACCAAAGTCCAGCTCTAGAAGTGATTTACAGGATCATTTTATTCTTTAAAAAGTCAGTGTTTTGTTTTCCTTCTCCCTGTGTAGACTCAGAGACTATAACCTCACTCAGCAGTCCTGTGAAACTATCGCCTCAGCTCTGAAGTCAGTGAACTGTCCCCTGAGAGAACTGGACCTGAGTAACACTGGTCTTCAGGATTCAGGAGTGATGATGCTCTGTGCCGCACTAAAGAATCCAAACTGTCAACTGGAAATACTGAGGTCAGTCATTCTGAATGGAGCAACGTGTTGATAAGTTTTAAAGTCATTCTATTCATATAAATATCTTTGTTCTAAACAAAATAAACATTTGGACAGTCTAGACTAAACTGATGCTTATAGACAGGTCACAGAGACATTTGTATCAGTGTGTGAATATTATCTTCTCTCTCTCTGATTGGATGCTGGGAGTGTGGGAGTGTAAGAACATGTTCACAATGAAAGGACATTTTCCAAGGCCATGAGTCTGTCCCTGTTTTTGATTTCTGTTTGTTTCTTTTCTTTCCTTGTGTGGTGGGAGAGTGAGGAGATGAGAGACAGACAGTCTAATGGGAGCTAGGCTGCAGCCAATCAAATCATGTTATTTTCCAGCTATTCATAGTGTGTTTGATTTTGATTTGACCATAGAGATCAATGACTTCACATTCATCCAGTCATGAGTCCAGTATAATGAGTGCACTCCTTTATATGTACTGTGATGGGTTTTCTGCTTTTGTTCTTTTTCCTCTGAGCTCTACACAGTCACTGATCCCCATAGTTAACACTGCAGTAGTGTATGAATCAGTAATGAAATAAGCACATCAAATCACATTATCTGACTTGATGAAAAAGATCAAAGCTGGGTCTGATGACAATAGTAAGACCAACAGTCAGGAGCAGAGCCACTCTCCAGAGGGAACAAACAGCATCATCAACAATGGCAGGTTTCTGATATTTCCAATCTTCTCACACAGTAGACTCTAAGAGTACAGTTACTAGTGTGCATGGGTTTGTTTCATTCAGAATGGTTTAGATTGAGTGTTTTGCTGTGCGTGTTTGTTATGTCCCCGGTGGAGGGTGGTCTCTAGGGGTATGTAGGGGAACGTAAAGGACCCACCACCTGGTTTTGGGACGGTGTGTTGATGGAGGAAAAACACGGACACGGGGAATTGATATGAAAAAAAGTGCGCGATATATTTAGAATATTTACAAAAGTGATAGTTACAAAATATTTACAAACACAAACACACACGAAGGTGGGAGAGGACGTAGACGGTGCCAAATAAAGAAACTAGTAAAACAAAAACCACCCTGAGCTACACCAGAAAACACACACTGAGCTACAAAACAAAAAGGTGGCAGAGCCAAAGGAAACCTGACTACACTAACTAGTAACCGAAATACAGAAGTGGCACCCGCCTCTAACCTATCCCTAGACAGAGTGAATGCTAACGCGGGGATCCCCTTTCTTACCTGTCCGTCTCCCCGCGATAACCAAAACATCAAAGCCAGAGAGCAATCCACTAACAGAGTCAATAACGAGAATACAGGGTCGAACACAAAATGGCAAGTTTGTTATAATAAAGGCAAAGAACACACGAAAGGCAAAATGTAGCACTGAGATCGAAATCTATCGCACAACGCATCCAGTGGCGTTTAAATGTTGGCGCTCCGCGTCTGGTTGGCTGAACCGCGAGGGGCACTCCCTCCTTGGCTGGTTGAACGGGAGAGAGAGGGGCGGGGCACAACATCAGGCCAGGGGGGTATTGCCAGCCCGCCACAGCTGGGTACCTGTGGAGGGAGAAAGAGAGACAGAGAGAGACAAACGAAACAAGACGCACACAAACAAAACACACAGTGCGCCGCACGTAACAGTGTTACTTACTTAAATTCCACTCAAGCTGGACACTGGGACAAAGGGCAGTTTGATTAGTGAGAGTGATATCAGAGCAGTGAAAATAAAGCCTCACATTCACGGGAAGGCCGTACAGCTCAAGGCCTACAGTGGACAACACATGGAAACTAAGGGCACATACAGACTCAGAGTTAAAGTAAAGGAGAGAGAAGATCACCTTATGTTTGTTGTGGTGTCAGATGGGCGTGACTGACTTTTGGGTGATGAGACTTGTGAGGACTTAGACCCAATTAAAAGAGTTTACTGTATCAACAGCTCCAATGATCAGAGCTATATTGTGTAGGTATAATTGTGCAGAGATTTCCAGATGTCTTTAAAGGGTTTGGTACTCTAGCATTCACATATAAGATATGATTGAAGGACGATATGCAGCCAGTAGTCCATGCTCCCAGGAGGGTCCCAGAGCCACTTGGAGATTGTCTAAAGAAAGAGTTAGACAGAATGGTGTCTCTAGGAGTGATAAAGAAAGTGGAAGAGCCCACAGAATGGGTGAATTCAATGGTCTGTGTCAAAAAAGCAAATGGTGATCTCCACATGTGCATGGACCCAAAAGATTTAAATGTAAATATCAAACCTAATGCAAACATGATCAAATTCCTACAAGGGAAGATCACAAAGTACAGCACAAAGTAGTGAACATTTAACACTACGTTTGGGTGTTTTTTGTTTTGGAAGGGACTGACATTTGGAATTTCCTCCGGTCCTGAAATACTTCACTGTGCCATGGGACATATTGTTGAGTGCATAGACTGTAAGGGATTATGGGATATCAAGTTGCCGGTCGTACACCCACTGGCCTAATTCTTCGGTCAGAAAGAATGCAGCTCTTCCAAGGAGATTAGATTGACCATCTATTTGTAATTTGTCTGTGTGTGAGTGTGTGGTTTCTAAACAAGAAAGAAATAATATACAATTAGTGCAATATACCAAATAAACAGGCATTGTCAACTGACAGAAACGTAATAGAAACGTAATAGAAACGAACAGAATCAGCAACAACGACTACACCGCTAGATGGCAGCGGAGGGCATCATGTGTTATGAGGTACAATACAACATGACTAAGCAATTATACATTGCGACAGTTTGCCGTTAGGAAATTATGTAGTCGAGTTACAGGTAAAGTGCACACAACGAATCTCAATGAACATCAGCAGATAACAACACAACCGTCATAAATATTACATTTACTGAGTTGTAAAACAGGCAGATTGTTCGTGCACTTTGCTTTCGTACTCGCACCAGTTATGCTAGTATGCTGTACGATATATAAAAAGAATGAACGGCATTCTGACATGCGAACATAAGCGTACGTGTAATACAACAAGCATGTAATATTAACAGAGCAAAGTAGACAACACTTACGGTGTCATTAACGCACAACAGAATAGAAATGTTTCATCCGAACTACATGACAGGACCAACAGTGTCTCCATACAACTTTGAAGTGCGCACTAAATAAAAGCAAACTTGGGCATGTACGAATATTAACAGGGATCTTAAAGGGACAATGTCCTTTAACAACGGTAGGGAATTTTGTACATAGACGGTGTGTGTGTTTGTGTAGACAACATTGTGTTATGCGGTGTGTGTGTGTTTATGTAGACAACATTGTGTTATGTGGTGAGTGTGTGTTTATGTAGACAACATTGTGTTATGCGGTGTGTGTGTGTTTATGTAGACAACACTGTGTTATGCAGTGTGTGTTTGTGTTTAGGTAGATGACATTGTTCTATGGGGTCCACGCTGGAGTAGCACAATGAAAGACTCACCAAAGTGCTTCACAGCATCCAGAGACATGGGTTACAACTGAACAAAGTAAAATGTCAGTTTGCTCTTAGAGAAATCGTGTTTTTTGGTGACAAGCTTTCAGGAGATGGTGTTAAGCTGGACAAGAACAAGGTGCAAAAGATCCTCAACACGCCCAGACCCACTGACAAAAAGTCTGTAGTACATGCAATGGGGATGATCAATTTCAGAAAATTCAGACTGAACCTGTCTTCACAAACAGTTTACCTGAGAGAACTGTTACATCATTCAAGTGAATTCAAGTGGACTAAGAATCATGAACAAGAATGGGAGAGACTGAAAACCAATCTAACTAAAGAGTCAATACTCACCTTCTCTGACTCAAAGAAACCTACCAAGATAACCACTGATCCACTGACGGTTGTCACATATGCCTCAAGGACAATGACTCAGTCTGAGAGTCACTATGCTCAGACTGAGAGAGAATGTCTAGGGTTAGTGTATGGGGTTGAGAAAGTCCACAGCTATGTGTACGGCTCAAATCAAAACTGATTGTGGATGAAACTGCAAAAGACAAAGTTTGCAAAGGGTCATAACAAATCTTAAGAAGAACTTTGCAGAACACAACAACTTTTAACATGTAAGTTCAAGTCTGCTGTACGATCAGTCAAACGGCAGAGCCGAGAAAGGAGTTCATATTGTCAAACAGCTGCTTAAGGAGGTGACAGACAGTAAATCAGATCCTTCTTTAGCTCTGTTAAGTTACAGAGCTTCACCTGTGGAACATGGTGTGTCTCCTGCTGAACTTTTCTGAGCCACAAATTATGCACCATGCTTCAAAAGGGAAAAAAAATCGAGCTCTTGAAAAAGAGGCAAAAAGCAAATGATGACTTTCAGTGCATGACACTGTGAGAGCTGAAGATTCAAACACCTGGAAGATAAAGACACTGTTCTAAAGGAAGTAGGTCCAAGATCTTAAACAGTCAGGATGGAGGATGGACAAACCCTTAGGAGGAATCGTCAGTCTCTTCTGAAAACCAGAGAGACTCTGCAGGAGCAGACTAATGGAGGAGATACAGTCTGTGATTCATCATCTGATCCAGTTTACAATGTTACATCAGAACCAGCACCACTGCAAGACAACGCTGGTCCAGCTGAACATACATACTAACCTGTGTTGAGAAGATCCACACACACTGTCAAACCACCTGACAGGCTGAATCTGTAAAAGAAAAGAGAAAAAAAATCATGAAACAGGACACTGACATTGTCCATCTGAAATGGAATTTGAGATGAATAGTTGAACTGACACTTAACATTTAAAAAAAGAGAGAGAAATGCACTTATGTTTGTTTCTTTTGGACATTCCTTTGGACTTTATTTCAGTTTAATCGTATGCAAGGGTTTTGTGGGAGAGAATTCTCAGCCTGGGCCAGATATGAGCGAGAATCCAGCCACACTGTTCACCTTTATAAAAAAAGACAGTCAAAGTTTCAGAGTCTGATGCAGTACATGTTTATTGCATAAACTCAAAGCAGCATACAACAAACAGAGCCAGACCTGGGAGTGACTAACTAACCGGTACACATCACCTGTAGTTATACAAAAGTCATATCAGGGATTATCCAGTGATTGTCAAGACAGTCATTAGAGGACTTCCCATCTTCTTTGCCTATCTTGTTAGACACCGTCATTTCCTAATGATGTAATCAGGAACTGACATCTTGACCCATGCCAAACTCAGAAATAAGTGAGAATACTGTCTTACATCAGCACCTGCACTGATAAATGAACAAAAATGAATGAGTGCTTGTTAGAGAATACAAAGACTAAATGAGAGCACTCTTTCATCTTATCATAGTGCTTTTAATTGTATGTGGTAAATTTGAGTTTCTTCTCGTACAAGTAACCATACTTGTCATCAAATTCACCAACTGTGCTTTTGATCTTTACATGGTTAATGAGTTGGCTAGTAAACAGGGTGTCTGTCTCGCTTTTGTTCTGTGTGGAACATGGCTGGTCCTTTTAATATGAACTTGACTGACAGTTTTATAAGTGTTGTCCTTTTTGATCTCTTATTTCTTATTTAAATTTTCATTAGTCTCTCCAGTTTAACGTGTACAGTTAATTACAACTTCCCAAAAATATCACACAGTGTTTGAGCAATTTAAGCAAATTTTTCACAACATTTAACACCTTTTTGGTCAAACTCTATGAGTACAATTTTTAATTCTTAAATGAGTGAATGCTTGTGCTCTCTCTCTCTCTCTCTCTCTCTCTCTCTCTCTCTCTCTCTCTCTCCAGACTTGCTCTCTGTAAACTCACTGAACAGTCCTGTTCATCTATAGCCTCAGTTCTACAGTCAGTAAACTGTCCCCTGAGAGAACTGGACCTGAGTAACAATGACCTTCAGGATTCAGGAGTGAAGTTTCTCTGTGTGGGACTGAAGAATCCACACTGTAAACTGGAGATACTGAGGTCAGTATTAGTCAGGAATGTAAATACAGTGTTTAAAATGACTATGTTCACATTAAAATGAGACCAGGTTGATGTATAGTGTGGTTATTAAAGTACTGTTGTGTATGAAACATACTGATCATAAAAGTAGATGAATTTCCCCCAGTATCTGTAAGGTTAATGTTAGTAACTGGTCTGTGAGTTTAGTTAATGTGATAGTTTAGCAAAGTCAACATTTATGGTAAAACAGAGTGGAACCTTTACAATGAATCACACTTCACAAACCAGATGATGAGTTGATATTCTCAGTCTGTATGTATGTTTCTCTCTCTCTCTCTCTCTCTCGCTCTCTCTCTCTCTCCCTCTCTCTCTCTCCCTCTCTCTGTCTCCCTCTCTCTCTCTCTCTCTCTCTCTCCAGACTTGCTGGTTGTAAACTCACTGAACAGTCCTGTTCATCTATAGCCTCAGTTCTACAGTCAGTAAACTGTCCCCTGAGAGAACTGGACCTGAGTAACAATGACCTTCAGGATTCAGGAGTGAACTTTCTCTGTGTGGGACTGAAGAATCCACACTGTAAATTGGAGATACTGAGGTCAGTATTAGTCAGGAGTGTAAATACAGTGTTTAAAATGACCGTGTTCGTATTAAAATGAGACCAGGTTGATGTATAGTATGTTTATTAAAGTACTGTTGTGTGTGAAACATGCTGATCATAAAAGGAGATGAATTTCCCCCAATATCTGTACAGCTAATGTTAGTAACTGGTCTGTGAGTTTAGTTAATGTGATAGTTTAACAAAGTCAACATTTCTGATAAAACAGAGTGGAACCTTTACAATGAATCACACTTCACAAACCAGATGATGAGTTGATATTCTCTGTCTGTATGTATGTTTATTTCTCTCTCTCTCTCGCTCTCTCTCTCTCTCTCTCTCTGTAGGTTGTCTGGTTGTTTAGTGACAGATGAAGGTTGTTCTTCTCTGGCTTCAGCTCTGAGTTCAAACCCCTCACACCTGAGAGAACTGGATCTGAGCTACAATCACCCAGGAGACTCAGGAGTGAAGCGTCTCTCCACACAGATGAATCAACACTGTCGACTTAAGTCAGTACAGTCTGTGTGTGTGTGTCTGTGTTTATGTGTGTGTGTGTGTGTGTGTGTGTTTGTGTTAGACTCATCCACTGTCTGTTGTGTGTTTTTGTAGTGTGGACCATGGTGGAGAATTCAGGATCAAACCAGGACTAAGAAAATGTGAGTACACACACACACACACACACACAAACACTGAGTTTGGTTCACCAATGGAAAAGAGACCATTTATCTGAATTCCTAAAAAATACAACTTTTGTTTATCTTCTCCATTTAATGAAAAAAGAGAGATAATAATATGAGATAAAATATAACTTTTACTTAATTTTTAAAAATGTATATATAATTTTATTGTGTGTGTACAAAAGAAAGACAGAAAGTGAGTGAATAAAATAAATAAAGTGGAAAACTGGTCAGAAACAGGTTTAGGTCACGAGAGGGAAACACACAGGGTCAAGGGTCAAACAACAGTAACACACACATCAACACACTCAGACTCCTTATAATAATATAATATAATAATAATATAATACTGAGATTTAAATAAAATAAATATAATATTTAATAATATAATACTAATATAATAATATAATATTCTCCATTCAGTATAAAACACACACACAGAGTTGAGAGTGTGTGATGTGTTTTCTCCTCTAATTTCTCCTCTTCTCTGTAGATGCCTGTGATCTCACACTGGACCCAAACACAGCACACACACGACTCTCTCTGTCTGAGGTGAACAGAAAGGTGACATATGTGAGAGAGAAACAGTCGTATCCTGATCATCCAGAGAGATTTGATGAGTATTATCAGGTCATGTGTAGAGAGAGTCTGACTGGACGCTGTTACTGGAAGACTGAGTGGAGTGGAGTTAATGGTCCTGAAATATCAGTGACATATAAAGGAATCAGGAGGAAAGGAAACAGTGATGACTGTTTGTTTGGACACAATGAAAAGTCATGGAGTCTGAGGTGCTTTGGTAACAGTTACTTTACCCGTCACAATAATCAGGAAACTGTCATACCTCACGACCCCTCACACACACACAGAGTAGGAGTGTATCTGGACTGGTCGTCTGGAACTGTGTCCTTCTACAGCGTCTCCTCTGACACACACACACTCACACACTTACACACATTCCACTGCACATTCACTGAACCCCTCTATGCTGGGTTTTATGTTGATTATGGCTCAGTGTCTCTGTGTCAGATAAAATGAATACACACACACACACTCTGAAATACACACACACACATATTTTTTTCTCTTTTTCACATGAACACACAATGTTCATATGTATCATTTATATTTATTTACACTTCCACTTGAACGCACACACACACCCACTCAAACACAAACACAAATGTGTGTGTATGAAGTACAGTCAGAGTTTTATTGATGTAATAAACAATTATTCATTCATTTACAAAGTTTTACTGAGTGTAATAAAATGTGATTGTCTTTGACAGCATTACTCAGTAAACTGAGTGTAGTATTGTGTTCTCTGTGTAGACTTTAGCTGTGTGTATGTATGTACCTGCTTGTGTATCTGATTTGGTGCTGTTATCTCTTGTTACAGAAACACACAAAGAACACACAAAGCACACACAAAGCACACAATTACAACACAGCAATACATACACCCCACACAGCTCTGTATACACAGTGATTGTATACATACCACACATCCTCTGTACCCTCCATTACTATTTAATAAAAACCCACTAGAGAAACATCTTGTGTCACATTCTAACTGGATGCACCATAGCGACCACACCTATCCTGTGAACCATACAGTCCTTCACACACACATCACAACACCTACCAAGTGGACCAATCACAGTTGTTGTGGTCTGCTTCATCGCGTGTCACAGTGACGCGTAGTTACATTTGTGTGTCAGGCTACAGTAGATTCAACACAGAAGTATAAAGTATAAACTGGGCTTTATGTTTCTAGTGAGGTGTGTGTCAGGCTACAGTGTAACTTTGATGCAGAAGTATAAACTGGGCTTTATGTTTCTAGTGAGGTGTGTGTGAGGCTACGCTGTACCTATGGCGTAGATTCAGAGGTATAAATTGGCCTTAACCTAAAGAGACAAATGATTCAACAGATCTTAAATAACTGATGATACTCAGGCCATAAAGCACATGTGTTATAACAGACTGATTCAACAGATCTTAAATAACTGATGATACTCAGGCCATAAAGCACATGTGTTATAACAGACTGATTCAACAGATCTTAAAGAACTGATGATACTCAGGCCATAAAGCACATGTGTTATAACAGACTGATTCAACAGATCTTAAATAACTGATGATACTCAGGCCATAAAGCACATGTGTTATAACAGACTGATTCAACAGATAACAGCAGCAGACCCACAAAACCAACTCTCTATTTTGAACGAAAAAGTCTCAGTTTCTGTGGTGAAGTGAAATACTCAAAATGTTATCGGTCATTTGCACTGAATTACAAAAGGAAGTGTTATTGATATATGCCAAGTGGGCAGAGAAAAACAGAGTTGTTCCTTGTTGTGTGTAATATAACTGGAAACTAGCATAAATAAAACTGCAGATGCAGTTTAAAGAACAAAAAAAGGCCAAAAAAAGAGCCAGAAATGACATATGAATGTAGCAGATTTCTGTCTTTTGAAATGCACTTCCTTTTGAGATTAAGGCTGTGGCTGAGATTTTTCAAATACCAAATGAGATTGTCCCTGTCCAATTTGGGCTCTTCTTGTGTCGTACAAATACAATGTCATGATGCAAATCGATTAGTGTCGTAAACTGTTCTTGTTGCACACGCGTGTTGCAGGCCGGACCTCTGGACTTTCGTACTTCCGCCGCAAATCGGGTGGCGCACAAATCCGGGGGGCGACAGGGTGTTGCCATGGTAAAACTACACTGTTCTGAAGGCGGACGACTAAAAGCGCATCTTAAATACTTCACCCCTTCCGTTCTTACCGTGTCGTTTCACCAGTCACAAAACTGAAAGGAAATGGTCGTCACTTTGAGAATGGTCGCTCACGCTCAGCCTCCTGTCCTCTCATATTTATCCACATGAATCCCAGGTGGTGTGATTATAATGACATAATAGTTACATTTATACAAGATTAGCACAACATGTTAATATTTATCCACATGAATCCCAGGTAGTGTGATTATCATGAAATAATAGTTACATTTATGCAAGATTAGCACAACATGTTAATATTTATCCACATGAATCCCAGGTAGTGTGATTATAATGACATAATAGTTACATTTATACAAGATTAGCACAACATGTTAATATTTATCCACATGAATCCCAGGTAGTGTGATTATAATGACATAATAGTTATGCAGGATTAGCACAGCATGTTAAGGCTTCAAATCTACCACTGTACACACCATCATTCTTCAGTTACAAACACGTCAAATCTATCACTGTACACACCATCATTCTTCAGTTACAAACACGTCAAATCTACCACTGTACACATTATCATTCTTCAGTTACAAACACGTCAAATCTACCACTGTACACATCATCATTCTTCAGTTACAAACACGTCAAATCTACCACTGTACACATCATCATTCTTCAGTTACAAACACGTCAAATCTATCACTGTACACACCATCATTCTTCAGTTACAAACACGTCAAATCTACCACTGTACACACCATCATTCTTCAGTTACAAACACGTCAAATCTACCACTGTACACATCATCATTCTTCAGCTACAAACACGTCAAATCTACCACTGTACACACCATCATTCTTCAGTTACAAACACGTCAAATCTACCACTGTACACATCATCATTCTTCAGTTACAAACACGTCAAATCTACCACTGTACACATCATCATTCTTCAGTTACAAACACGTGGAGTTAAAAACGTTTCATTACGATGCAGACGTCTGACGTAACAATGCGGATGTCATTATCGTATTGTCTGTCATGCTGATCGTTTGTTTTCGTGAACAGTTTTGGGAGGTACTGCTCCTTTACTTTCCTAAAGGATGGTCCAGTGCACTGATTCTCAACTCTACTCCTGGGGGCCCACTGTCCTGCATGTCTTTGTTTAAACTCAGGACTGACACACCAGATTCCACCGGTCAGTTAATCATCAAGTCCTTGATCAGCTCAGTTAACGGTGATGATGAAGAGTTCAAACCCAGACGTGCAGGACAGTGGGCCCTCAGGACTGGAGTTGAGGATCAGCGGTTCACTGTACCCTATGTTAAAGGAGGTATGAAAGAAAGCATTGAACCACCTTTCATTAACACTTAGAGAATTCAAACCACTCTGATCACGACTGCCACTGAGACACTTCTGGGTCATTTCACTCAGTCAGGAACCTTCCAAGCCAAAGAGACTGTTCAGATGCAGCGCTTGTTTAGTTGTGTGTTTGTTCTCTTTCATTTTCCCTCTTTCTTTGTGGAGCTTTGTTTGGAGTTTGCCACACGTCACATTGTTTTATTCTTGCCTTTTTCTTGACGACCTGCGTTCTGGACGTTGTGATGCTCTTGTTATGAAGGCTGAAGGTTAAAGGACACACTGAACTGCAGCTGCATCCAGCCTCTTTTACACAGTGTGACCTCTGATCACTGACTGCTGATGCTTTTTTGCTGTCATTGTGCTGGAGTCAACAACAACACTGTTCAAGTTCCCTGGTTTCATAGGAGTGTATAACAGCTTTTACTTTCAGTGTTTCCCCAGTATTATATTCACTGCACTGTGTCCTCCACATGCCCCTCAACCAACCCCCAGTAATATAGTCCTTTTACTAGAGTGTTTTTCTATCATTTTAACATAGCCCTTTATTTGAACAGAGTGTGTTTAATTGTCCTCCTGAACGTGTTGCTGTCCATCTGTTCTGCACCATACGGTCCATGGAGGATGTTATTTGGTCTGTGCTGTGTGCTGTGCTGTACATGGCCGAGTTCATAAAGCTGTACTTGACTTGTGTTGAAGTGACATGCACACTCCCTGCATTCACTGCAGATTTGGAGGACACCTCTTTAAACCTGTGAG
The DNA here is from genome assembly GCF_902362185.1 of Chanos chanos. NCBI lineage: Eukaryota > Metazoa > Chordata > Actinopteri > Gonorynchiformes > Chanidae > Chanos > Chanos chanos. The sequence goes on from NC_044503.1 coordinate 38,984,446, forward strand.
GGAGGCGGCCAGGACCCTACAGAACACTGTCATTACAAAGTTTACCAAACTTCTCAGATCTCTCAGTATTTGTGGTTTGATAATTTAGGAATAAATGTAATAATGGTATTTTTCTTGTTTCACATAATGTAGAAAACCTGTTATTTTTCCTTTTAGTTAATTGTCCGTCATCAGTTTTAAATTGTAAACAAATCACGTGATTTCACGTAAATTCAGTCAGCCCTATTGGCTCCCTCTACTGGTCATGTGTTTCAGTTCCCAATTCTCCAACTATACTTCACAGAACCCTGTTTCATTTTTGTAATTCCTACACAGGATGAAGTGAAATGTGCTTTAGGATTCTCCACTGCTGAGATCACAAAACTGCAAAATCTCATTAAGACACAAACTGAAAATATAAGGACAAATAAGGTGAGACAGTTTTATGTTCACTTGTGACTAACACTTACTTGTGATTAAAGGTTTACATTTAAAGTCATTATTTATCACCACAGACCTCATTAATCTTGGGGTTTGTGAACGTGTTTAATATTGACAGGAGAAATCCAGACTTCTCCCAGCTCAGATCTCTGCTCAGTTTGAGGAGTTGCATCAGTTCCTGAGACAGAAAGAGGAGGAGGTGAAGAAACAGCTGGAGGAGGAGGAGAGGAAAACAGTGAAACCTATGGAGGAAAAAAGAGTGTGATAGAGAGTTTACTTAAATACAGGAAGAAGAATGAAGAAATAGTGAAATCTGCTCCAGACATTCATCAGTCTGACAAGTTTCTACAGGTTTGATCATCTATTACTGTTCTCATTACTGACACTGTATCAGTCTAAATGTGATCAGAGTAATGATATACTTTAATAATCACACAAGTCTTTTATTTCTCTCTCTCTGTCTCTCTCTCTCCTCGTGTGTGTGTATGTGTGTGTGTGTGTGTGTGTGTGTGTGTGTGTGTGTGTGTGTGTGTGTGTGTGTGTGTGTGTGCGCGCGTGTGTTAACAGTGGTGGATGGATAAAGGACACTCTGTAACAGAGGAACTGATGAAAACCCAGCAAACACCAGAACAGTAAGTTCAGTCACATGTCAGAACTAAACATCATACAGAACTGATCAGTTTCATTTCAGTAAATCTAATCAGGACAAAATAATGAAGTGTGTGAATTCACATATTTACACATCTCTCAGAGGTTCAGGTTCCCTCTTTCTGGGACCATATGAGACTCATTGTTTCTCATGTAAGGCTTTTTAAAGGTTAACTTTTCAAAACATTTCAAATTACTTTCATTTTCAGGACTTTTAAAAAATGTGCCTTTATCAAAGTTTTGTCTGACTGTTTAATGACTGAACTGTGCAGTAAACCGAAGAGGACAGTGATAATATGAGTTCTGATTTGGTGACAGCGATGAATAATGAATGATTTGTGGAATAGTGGTGAGAGTGCCCTCTGCTGTATGTTGTTGGTACTGCATAAGACTGACAGAGTCACACCCGTGGTGATGCTTTACAGGTTGAATATAAAGAAGCACTTTTGTTACACCTCTGTCCTCACCTGTCTCCTCTGTTGACCAGTCATATCGCAGTGTTCTGTTTCCATAGATACCTCCACTCCAGTGACATTAAACATAAACTCTAGACAGTATATTAACCCAACGTTAGTGTTAGTGCAGTGACGTTAAACATCAACTCTAAACAGTATATTAACCCAATGTTAGTGTTAGTGTTAGTGCAGTGACGTTAAACATCAACTCTAAACAGTACATTAACCCAATGTTAGTGTTAGTGCAGTGTTACTGTTACTGTTTTAGTGTAATGGTTTGTAAATGATTAATATTAATGTTTTATAGATATTATTCTGTCTTGATACAATATGATTATGAATGAATAAAGGAATAAGTGAAAGGAAGTGCTGAAAAGCCTAAAAATGAACTGAAGCAAAACAGCTAAATAGAGTTCTCCAAAGCACCAGTAAGGATCTCTAAAAAAAAAAAGTGTTGTTTGCTTGTTTGTGGAGTGATAGCTAGACAGGGATGGTGTAAGATGAAGAAGACAGTGAAAAGATGAGTTTTCAGTCAGTAACAGAAAAGAGGGAGGGACTCAGCAGTTGTTCTGCTCTGAAGGTCTTTCCAGCATTTCTGGAGTGAGAAGTGAGAAGATTGTTTGTGTTTACTTGAAAATCCTCTTAGTGCCATATTAATGTCATGAAAAATACAGAAAAGAATTTTTTTTAATGAAAATGTTTGATAATTCCCATTATTTTCTTAGTTCATTTCATGGAGGTCTGTTTCTTATGTCTCCATTATACCCACCTCTAGTCTAAATTGATAGAAGAAGCATTTCTAACGCCAGAAAAGTCTGAGGACAAGTGGGACAGTCTGTCAGAACAGAGGAGGGAAATAATAAACCCTCTTCCAGTTTGGGGCCAGTGATGAGTAATGAATGAGTTATGGAAGACTGATGAGAGTGCCCTCTGGTGTACACTGTTAGTACTGCATATGACAGACAGTCTCATGTTTATGGTGATACTTCATAGTCTGAATGATGTAGTCAGTAAAGAAACATTGTAACGCCATGTTATTGTGTCCTTGTGTTTCCATAGTGAGTTAATGATCCAGCGAGTGAGGACGATCTGAAGAGAGTATTGATGAACTGTTCACCACTTGTTTGTCTTGTATCAGTCAAGGCCAGGTTTGGAGCCTCTGAATTAGAATTGAAGTCATCTGACTTAAGTTTTGTATTTAACATTCTTTTTGTCATCCTGTTTACTGCTAATTCTTTTCACTGTCAGTTATGGAGGAAAGGTTGGTCAGATGTCTGCTTTGCTGAAATGACTGAAAGAAAAAAAAATCTAATTGTGTAGCAGGCCCTTATAAGGAACATTAGAGAACACACAACCAACATAGATATTAGACATTCCCCCCATTTACAAGTCTAATGTAGAATCTAAGATAAGCTTGAAGTCAGTTTATGTCTCACACAAGCACAACAACTGCATAAGTTCCCAAAAGGCCCCTCTAGCAATTAAAAACTTGTATACAGTCTTTCTTGATGGATTTCCTCACATGTTTCTAAAAACAAAGAGCAGCCTGTCTCCACCTGATCTTTAATGGATTTTTGTTTCAAATATCATTTTTAGTCAGGTGAGGTTTACAGTAACACAGTGAATGCAGATGTGCTAACTCTAACACTGTCACTCATTCTCTCTCTCTCTCTTTCTCTCTCTCTCTCTCTCTGTCTCTCTCTCTCTTTCTCTCTCTCTCTCTCTTTTTGCTCTCTGTAAAGATGCACTGTGTGTCTTTTGGGGGCCTGATGTCCATTCACAGTGCTGTAGAATATGCCTCCATCTGAGAATTGATTTCCAATGAAACCGGTACAAGTCCAGTTGTGTGAATAGGAGCCAATGATATATCACAGGTTAGTGTAACATACCAAAGTTCAAGTTTCAAGTTTAAGTTTATTTAGAGCCCAATATCACTGTTTACAGTCTCAAAGGGCTTTACATGCCCACAGGATTACAACAAAACAGAGCAGGGTGGCACCCCCTGACTTGATCCTCATAGCGGGCAAGAAAAAACTCCTCAAAAAACCCAGACGTTAGGGAAAAATAGGAGAAATCTTGAGAAGGACCACAAAGAGAGGAGACCCCTTCTAGGCCAGCCAGGCGTGCAGTAGGTGCCAGCCCAGAGGGCAATTTACAAAACAACAGAGTGATAATAAATGAGAACACAACTGGTAGGTAGTATGAGGAATGACACAACAGCATGGGGCTCAGTTGGGGTGGATGGCACAGCTGTAGCAGCGCAGGAGGACACGAAGCCGCAGCAGCCATCGGGATGACGGTGAAGAGGGATGGCATGGAGGGTGGGGGGGGGGGAGACACCTAAGAGAAAGTAGCCACATTCACACCAGACACTCATGCTCAAAACAGATGAGCCACAGCCATGCAGGAGATGAGGGAGGGAAGGAGAGCAATTGGAGTAGCGGCACTTAACAGATGAAATAAGAAAAGTAATTTTATAGATAATTTTGTATTGAAAGTTGCAAGAGTAGTAGCTGAGGAGGGCGCAGGAGGAGCAGGGCCACGTGGGGGAGCAGGGCCAGGGACAGCAGGGCACAAAGTCATTCAGCCGGTCAGGGGAAGGTGCCACATCCAGGAAGCAGGCGCAGACATCGATCACTCACACAAAGAGAAGAGAGCAGGTTAATGACAGCAACTGATCAGGTTAAGATAAGAGCAGAGGAGAGGAGAGGGAGGAGAGAGAGAAGATGAGAGGTATCTAAGCCGGCAGCTACTAAGCTAAACTATGCCAGGAGAGACTACAGCAGAGACTGAGCTATACCGGAAGATTAGTTTGAGACTATGCTATCATACGACACGGAGAATAAATGAGTCTTAAGTTTGGTTTTAAAGGTAGCAAGACAGTTTGCCTCTTTAATATCTATAGGTAGGCTGTTCCAGAGAAAGGGTGCGCGGTAGGCAAAGGCGCGATGGCCAGCAGACTTCTTTTTAACTTTTGGAACAACTAATAATTTAGCAGCCTGAGAGCGCAGGGTGCGGGGGGGGGCGTAGAGTGTAATTAAATCAGAAAGATAGGCCGGTGCAAGCCCATGGAGAATTTTAAATGTTAATAGGAGGACTTTAAAATCAGCCCTCATGTGAACTGGGAGCCAGTGAAGGGAAGCCAGGACGGGAGTGATGTGATCGAACTTCCTAGTTCGGGTCAGGATTCTGGCAGCAGCATTCTGGACAAGCTGAAGACTTCTGGTGCTAGAGGCGGGCAAGCCAGAGTACAGAACGTTACAGTAGTCGAGGCGAGACGTGACAAATGCATGGACAATGGTTTCTGCATCAGCTAAACATAGTAGGGGCCTAATTTTGGCGATATTGCGGAGATGGTAAAAGGCCGTTTTGGTAGTGTTCTTGATATGAGTGACAAGCGAGAGACTAGAGTCAAAAATCACACCAAGGTTTTTAGCTGTAGAATTTTGCGAGAGAATGCAGTTGTCAAATTTTAATTGAAGATTACTAAAAAGATGCTTATGCACAGGGGGTCCAATGACTAGCATTTCTGTCTTACCTGCGTTAAGCATCAGGAAGTTTGAGGACATCCAATTTTTAATGGCACAGAGACACGCCTCAAGGTTAGCCAATTCAGAGCGGTCACTGTGCTTGATTGGTAAGTAGATCTGAGTATCATCAGCATAACAGTGGAAGTTAATGTGATAGCTAAGAATAATGTCTCCAAGAGGGAGCATGTAGATAGAGAAAAGGAGAGGGCCAAGGACCGCCCCCTGAGGGACACCACAGTTAAGCTCTCGATACTCAGATGTCACATTATTGTAGTGGACACACTGCTTTCTCTCTGAGAGATAAGATTTTAACCAAGAGAGCGCCAGGCCACGGGCGCCAATTTGATTTTCCAGGCGCTTTAACAATATGGTGTGATCGACTGTGTCGAATGCTGCACTCAGATCGAGAAGAATAAGTAATGAGGTATCACCAGCATCCATGGCTAGTAATACATCATTAGTCACTTTAGTTAGTGCGGTTTCAGTGGAATGAAAACGCCTAAAGCCTGACTGAAACACTTCAAAGAGGCTGTTGGAGGACATGTATGCGATGAGTTGCGCAGCGACAATTTTTTCGAGTATTTTAGAAAGAAACGGGAGATTAGAGATTGGTCTATAATTATTCAAGCTTTCTGGGTCGAGGTTAGGTCTTTTAAGTAGGGGGCTAATCACGGCTGTTTTGAAAGCAGAGGGTAGAACGCCCGACTTAATTGACAAATTTAAAAGGTTGAGGATTGTAGGGCCGAGGATCGAGAAAAGTTCTACGTAAAGTTTAGGAGGTAGGGGATCGAGCAGGGAAGAGGCTGGTTTAGCGGAGTGCACCAGTTTGGAGAGCGCGTCTAGGGAGATAGGCTCAAATTGGGTTAAAGAGTGCACATCCTGATTAGGCTCTGGGGCAGCGATGGGGAGTATACCGGCGCATTGATTTTGTTGACTGTTTTTAATATCACAACGGATTAAGTCTATTTTTTGTGAGAAAAAATCGACAAAGCCGCATGCGGTAATAGAACTGGATTGAGGGGAGTGATTCTGGGTCAATTTTGATACTGTATCAAATAGAAATCTCGGGTTGTTTTTATTAAGATTAATTATTCTTGAGTAATAGGCGGATTTGGCCGTGGAGAGGGCGCATTTATAGGCTATTAAGCTATCATGCCAGGCGAGGCGGAAGACCTCCAGCTTAGTGGCGCGCCAGTTTCGTTCAAATCTTCTGCATGCTTGCTTCAATACACGTGTATCATTATTAAACCAGGGTGTTCTATGTTTACGCCTATTTTTTTGCGTTAATGGTGCTACCGTATCTAAAGCATTGCGGAGGGTACAGTTTATACTGTCTGTCAGATCGTTCAAAGACCCTTGTTGATCATTGAGAGAGCTGAGGGCAGCAGGAAGTAAGTTAGCAAGTGCGGCAGTGGTGGAAGCATTAATGCGGCGGCAGCGACGAACCACGGTGGAGACTACAGGAGGAGAGGGGAGCGTGACCTGGAAGGTGACAAGAAAATGGTCAGATAAGGCAGTGGAATAGGGAGAAACAACCACATGAGAGACGGTTAGGCCGCGAGCTAGAATAAGATCTAAGGTGTTGCCATTGGAATGAGTGGGCTCGCAGACGTATTGGTTGAAGCCAAAAGTGTCTAAAATAGAAGTAAATGCTTTATTAAGAGAATCAGAGCTATCATTGATGTGGATATTAAAATCCCCCATTATAATGATTTTATCCACCGTAGTTATAATGCTAGAGATCAATTCAGTGAAATCATCGAGAAATTGACTATAGGGCCCAGGGGGCCGATAGATCACTACTATGAGGAAGGGTGAGGTAGAGCAGGATTGTTTCAGAGAGAGCAGCTCAAAGGAGGTAAAATTTGGTGCATTAAAGATGCTAGGCGAGAATTCAGTGTTATAAATTAAGGCTACACCCCCACCTTTCTTCGCTGCTCGAGCAGCATGTGAAAAGGAATAATTGGGGGGTGAGGCTTCATTTAAAGAAAAATAAACATCTGGCTTCAACCAAGTTTCACACAAACCCATCATGTCAAGGCTAAGATCAGTAATAAGGTCGCTGACCAGCAAGGCCTTGTGGGAGAGTGATCTAATATTAATAAAACCGAACTTCAGGGTTGTTGGGCTTACAACGATCGAATCGGAAGAGGGGGTCAGTTGAATAGGAATTAAGTTATTGTGGGAAATAGGCTGTCTAAATCTAGGCCGACGTGGTCTGCGAGGGCGTGAGAGTACGCTAATAGCAAAAGCCAAATTGCTGCTGACAGAGGGATGACCATAGAGCGAGTTATGTTGAGCAACTAAGGCAGAATGAGGACCAGGCTCACAGAGGGAGCTAGTCTCTGCTGAAGCCCCTCCACTAAATGAATAACTAGTCAAATTAATCTTTGCCTTATGCTGGAGGAGAGGAGTCATTGGTTCATGGAACTCAGCAGCCTCTGAGGGGATTTCATTAGCAGGTTCTGTAATCACCTGCGACCTGGCCCGCTGTAGTGGAAGATGTCATAGCTGACTCAGACATCTATCTATGTTACCTGATAAAACAGCAGCGCCATGCCCATTAGGGTGCAGGCCGTCCGCTTTTAGCAAGCCAGGTCGACCCCAGAACGAGGGCCAGTTATCTACAAAATCAAATCCCTGATCTAAACAAAACTGCGCCAGCCAGCGATTCAGTTGCAGTAATCTACTATATCTTTCGTCGTTACCCCTAGCTGGTAGAGGGCCAGAGACAATTAATCGATGCCGACACATCTTTCTGGCGAAGTCACAAGTCCTAGCTATGTTGACTTTTGTGACTTCAGATTGCCTCATTCTAATATCGTTGGTGCCGACATGAATAACGATATTGTCATAGCTAGTGTCTGTGTGGTGTGCCTTATCGATACGGCTATTCCTGTTTGCCAGCACCCTAAGGTTAGCTTTTATGTCGGGAGCTCTGGCCCCGGAGAGACAGGTAACAGTCGCTGGCGTTGCTAATCTAATCCCTCGGGTCACTGAGTCCCCTATAACTAAGGTACGGGGCTTGGGGCGGTCGTGGGAGGTGGAGGACCCGGGCCGGCAAGCAGGAGAAACAAGAGTAGCATAGCGATTCACCACCGGCAGCGGTTGTGAGTCGGGCCGTACGGATGACGGCTGGTGTCGGCGTCGGCGAGACCTCCTGCCACTCATGACCGTAACAAACTCCTTTTCCGCCGGCGAAACTGCACTAAAGGGAGAGACTGAGCCGCTAATCGGCTCAGAGGCTAAACTAATGCTATCTGGGGTGCCCGTCGTATCTATAGTAATAAAACTAGGGCTAGCGCTGCCTTGTTCTAGCTGACGGACACGTCTCTCTAGGAGAGACAACTTCTCTACGAGAGCGAGGCAGAGAGAGCAAGACATAGTGGCAGATAAAGAGAGGTAACGTAAACGTGAACTATCAACACACTATTGCTGTGCAAATAAGGTTAGCAAGAATGCTAGGCTGGTGTTAGCACGCTAGCAGCCAAACAGTAGAAAATGTACTCCACTATTTTACAGTCAAGGTGACAATTGTAGTGCATTGTTTTTACATTTGGCAGTGCTAAATGTGCAGAAACTGAGCAGGAAAAAAGAATGGGCAAGTTTTTACAAATGGCGCCCCCTACCGTCCATCCTGCATATGGGACAAACAATAAGTTTTCATACGGGACTCGCAGTACCTAAAAGTCAGCCATATTCCCTGATTCACAGTACTTCTAACTAATGTCAATGGGACACCTGTCTCTTTGAGAAATGTCACCTGCAGAGGGAGAGTTTTTCATTCAGAATTAAAGTGGAGGTGACATTTGTCTTAGCAGCGAAGTTATTTATAAATGTGTGCCCCACTAGGGTTCTTTGAGACGGAATTCTTATTGGGCCTAAGCGATCGGGCAGCACTTTCCGGAAGTCTGAAAGAGAAAGCAAAAGTAAATGTTGCTCTGTTCCCAGCGCCATTTTCAACAGAAAAAGAACTTCGAGTGAAATGAGAAATAGTGTAACGTTGTGAAGTATTGTGGTAAGTGTTTAAAAATTGTTGTATTACATGTAGATGATTGTTCCTAAAACAATGGTAACAGCATGATCTACTAAATCGTCACATATAAGATCAACCGATCAAAACTTCAGCTGATGAAACACGGAACACGGCCTGTGAATATGCTTTGAATTGAACACACTTAATCGCTTAAAATATTATATCTGTTATTTATATAAAGAAAAAAATGTATATATATATCTATATATATATCTATATATCTATATAATGATACTGATGTTTTTGTGCCCTTCTTGGCTGTTAAAGCGATTTTATTTGAGTTTAAGAGAGTAAGTTATTTCTCAACCGATCATCTGGTAACAAGGAACAATACCTCTCATGTCCTACTTGGATTATCTGATTAACTGGACGAATTTGCTATTAGGAAGCAACATATCAACCACAAAGAAATCTCTCGAAGTCAGAGGAAGTATTGTTTTATAAGAATATAAGAAGCTATTTTAAGAGACTATTCTTCTACTATTGTCACTAAGAAGCATACGCACTAAGTTTTAGTCTGTGACGTCGTCGAATTAGGCCTAGTAATGTGTTGTTGACCGAATGGTCGCACTTTAAGTAATCACACCCCTAACATGAAACTCATAACTGAATCGATTTACAGAGTCATGTAACACTTTTATGTCTTTTGTGTCACACTCCACTGATCCGTTTGGTTCGGTTTGTGTTATATTAAAAAAAAACGCGTTATGTGGCCCTGAACTGTCATGAGTTCAGCCAGCGCTCCCTCTTGAGGATGAAATGATATGATATATGACAAGTTATCAACGCCGATATTGTTCATTTAGTTGACGGGAAAGATCCAGAATGGCCATAAATGATTTCACCTCTTGTTTGTTGTTATTGCTTAAATTGCTGAAAGAGATTTGCTGTCTTTGTTTTTAAAGTTCTCCTTCTTACATGTGCGGGTAGAAAAATGGACAAAACATAACATTTCATATTTATGGAAGGAAACGTTTAAACACACGAATATTACGCATGGCTTAATGTTAAACCTGTTTTGTTTGTTAATTAACCTTTGAATCGGTCAACACTTTTGAAATGTAGACTGTGTAGCTCCGTATAATCCCAAAGACACTCACAAAACAGGATTATAAGAAACATTTAAAACGTGTTCAAGGGCCATTATATGATTTTAATTAGCTTTAATTACATTGCTATTTGCACAGATAATCATTAAACTGTCGTTTGCACTAGGTGAAATAGGACCTAAATTCACTTTCTCCTTGTGGAATCCTGCGTACACTGACCAGTAGGTGGCGACAGTATAACAGAGTTCAGATAAACTCTTTTCCACATCTGACTGTGAGATCTGTCTGCAAATCAAAACATATGATTGTGTACTTAAACTGCCCCTAGGTGTGAATGTGTTTGTCTGTGTGTCTGCCCTGTGATGGACTGATGACCTGTCCAGGGTGTTTCCTCACCTTTTGCCCAATGAATGCTGGGATAGGCTCCAGCACCCCCTGTGACCCTAATTAGGATAAGCAGCTTAGATAGTGACTAAATGAGTTTTTAAGACAGATAGGAGTGAATCTGAACAGAAACAAACAAATCAACATGGCCGCCACACACTGTATATTTGGTCTCCATACACACTCCTGTTTATGACTGTGTGTGTGTGTGTGTGTGTGTGTGTGTCCACAGGACCAAAACAGTTGCACTGTCTGAACAGGTCTCAGTGGACATTGTGAGAGTGGAGAAAACTAAAAGGATTGACTGTGGGGACAGAGAGGAGAAGAACACTGTCTGTAGAATGAGTCAGTCTGGACAGTGTGAGGAGGAGGATCCTGTTGACTACAGGACACAGAGACCAGGATCTCCAGTACCCAGCTGTGTGTCTATGAAGAGTGACAGATCCATAGATGAACCTCCAAGACTCAGCAGAGAACCAGTCCCCTCTGAGTCACAGTGAGTGACTGTATTTATACTGTATGAACTATATGTATAATAGAAACTGATATTAACACTGTGTATAATATATTCATACTGATAATTTCAGTGTGTATGAACCCAGCTAAAGAGAGATCACACAGGTTACAATGAGATGTGTGGATATTTTCAAACTCTTCAATGATTTTCAGATGAGTTTTCAGCAGATGATTCCTTATTGTCACTCTGTCACATTGACCAGTGTTTATGACATATGATATTGTCAGTACTCCTGTCAGGACTTTGTCTTTTGGCCGCCCTACTGGCCATTCTGGGTATTGTGTTGCCATGTGCCTTTGTTTGTGTATTGCCATGTGCTTCTGTTTGTTCCTGTGTTCTCCTGTCCCCGCCCCTCACCTGATCTCTATTATTGCCTCATTTGCTTCCACCAATCACCTGTCCTTGAAGTCAATGGTTCTGTGTATTTAAGTCTGTGCTGGTATCTGTTCTCTGTCAGATTGTGACCGTTTTCTGTCTGTTCCTGCCTGTGTGAGTTCTGCCCCCTGTGATTTGTAAGTTTTACTGTGTTTACCTGGACCTGTTTCTGCTCGACGTTTCGGATTTGGTTGCCCTGTGGATCTCTGGCTTTGACCCTGTTTGTACTCTGTTTTTGACCAATCTTTTGCCTTACGTCTTGGAATTGTTTGCTCTCTGCACATCTGGATCTGACCTTGGACTGGACACTGTTTCTGAGATTGATTTTTGTTTTTTGAATAAATCTTATTTTACCCAGTGGGTCTGCGATTGGGTCTTGGTCCGTCAAACCCTCACAGTACAATCTGACCAAGATGGACCCAGCAGACCCCAGTCATGTGAAATCTGCCCTGGAACAGCAAGAAAGAATGCTGGGAAGACACCAAGCCCAGCTGAATTCCCTAAGCAAGACCCTGGATTCGCTTGCTGCCAACATCGCAGAATTAACAGTCCATATCCAGTCTCTCCGGCCTTCCCAGAGTGGCCCACACGTCCCAACCACAAGTTCTTCGGATACCCTGACCTCCCCATCTTTGCCCTCTCCACATGTCCACGAGCCCCGCCTGCCTCCTCCTGAAAAATATGCGGGTGAGCCTGGCACTTGCCGTTCTTTTTTGTCTCAGTGTTCACTTATTTTTGAGCTGCAACCTTCTACATTTCCCACTGAACGAGCTAAAGTTGCTTACATTATCACTCAGCTGTCTGGTCGGGCGAGGCAGTGGGGAACAGCCGTCTGGGAGGTCAAATCACCTTTCTGTAATAATTTTCTGTCTTTTTCTGAGGAGATGACAAGAGTATTTGACCGCTCAAAACATGGGCGTGAGGCTGCCCGTGAACTGCTACACATGCGCCAGGGGCGCCGATCTGTGTCCGATTACGCCATTGACTTTCAGACTCTGGCCACCTCCAGTGGTTGGAATCCAGATGCGCTTTATGACGCCTTCCTGAACGGCCTCTCCGAAGACATCAAGGATGAACTAATCACCCAGGACCTGCCCGACACCTGTGAGGCCTTGGTAGGCCTGGCCATCCGAATTGATTCACGGCTACAGCAGCGCCACCAAGGTAGAGTTCCTGGGGGTTTTCTGAGGGCATCCACCAAAGTTCCAGCCAATCAACCGCCATTCCCATGTCTTTCATCCCCATCCCATTTCCACACTTCTGAGCCTGAACCCATGCAAATCGACCGTGCCTGCCTGTATTGTGGTCAGCCGGGTCACTTCATTGCCACCTGCCCAGTAAAAAGCCGACGCTCTCCAGTAGGAGGAGGAGTACCGATGGGCGTGACTCCTGTCAAACTCTCCTCGATGCAACGCACACTTCTTCCTGCCACTCTTGAATGGGGGGACCAACGGCTCGAAATTTTGGCATTGGTTGATTCCGGGGCTGAGGAGAACTTCATCGACTCCTGCCTGGCCGCTCAGTGGGGGTTGCCCACTTCTACGCTTGAGGTGCCAATGGTGGCCCATGCGTTGAATGGACAGAGATTGGCAAACGTAACCCATGTCAGCACTCCGGTGAGTCTCAGTCTTTCTGGCAATCATCATGAACAGTTAATCTTACATGTCATTGACTCCCCTCAAGCTCCCATTGTCCTCGGTCACCCCTGGTTAGCCAAACATAACCCACACATAAACTGGAGCAGCAATAAAATTGTGGGCTGGAGTTCATTCTGCCTCTCTCACTGCCTCCGTCATGCTCAGACTCCTCTGTTTTCAGAACCTGAATCTCCTGAAGAGTTTCCAGATCTTTCAGCCGTTCCTTCCGAGTACATGGACCTGAAGGCCGTGTTCAGCAAGTCCAGGGCCACATCCTTACCCCTACATCGCCCTTATGACTGTGCCATAGATCTCCTGCCTGGCACTTCTCCTCCCAGGGGGCGCCTCTACTCTCTGTCCCAACCTGAAACGGAGGCTATGAATAAGTACATTCAAGAGTCCCTGACTGCAGGTATTATCCGTCCTTCCTCTTCACCCGCAGGCGCAGGGTTCTTCTTCGTTGAGAAGAAGGACGGATCCCTCCGTCCTTGCATCGACTACCGGGGCCTCAACGATATAACCATTAAGAACCGTTACCCTCTTCCTCTCATGACCTCAGCCTTTGAACTGCTACAGGGGGCATCAGTCTTCACCAAGCTGGATCTCCGCAATGCTTACCACCTGGTCCGGATCCGTGAGGGGGATGAATGGAAAACAGCCTTCAATACCACTTCTGGCCATTATGAGTACCTAGTCATGCCTTTTGGATTAACCAATGCACCTGCTGTGTTTCAGGCCCTGGTCAATGATGTTCTCAGGGATATGCTTAACCACTTTGTCTTTGTCTATCTGGACGACATTCTGATTTTCTCCAAGTCCCTTACTGATCATATTTCTCATGTCCGCAGGGTCCTCCAGCGACTGCTGGAGAACCAGCTCTTTGTTAAAGCAGAAAAATGTGAGTTTCATCGGGATACAGTTTCTTTCCTCGGGTATGTAATCTCAGCTGGTAGTGTTCAGATGGATCAGCAAAAGATCAAGGCAGTGTTAGGTTGGCCTACACCGACTAACCGTCGGGAGCTTCAGCGTTTTCTGGGTTTTGCTAATTTTTACCGCCGGTTCATTCGTAATTATAGCACATTGGCTGCCCCCCTCACTGCCCTAACCTCTACAGTTGTCAAATTTTTCTGGTCCCCTGCAGCAGAAACAGCCTTCCGTGACCTGAAGCAACGTTTTACCTCGGCCCCCATCCTGATCCAGCCTGACCCTGATCTTCAGTTCATTGTGGAGGTGGATGCTTCGGATGTTGGCGTCGGAGCAGTCCTCTCTCAACGCTCCCCTAAGGACCATAAAATCCATCCTTGTGCCTTCTACTCTCACCGCCTCACTCCCACGGAGCAGCATTATGACATCGGCAACAGGGAGTTGCTGGCGGTTAAATTGGCACTGGAGGAATGGAGGCATTGGTTGGAGGGGTCCCGTGTGCCGTTCTTGGTCTGGACTGATCACAAGAACCTGGAATACATCCGCACCGCCAAAAGACTAAACTCCCGTCAGGCTCGCTGGTCCTTGTTCTTCTCCAGATTTAACTTCACTCTGTCCTACCGTCCTGGTTCTAAGAATATAAAACCTGATGCACTTTCCCGAAGGTTCAGTTCTCCTGAGAGTCCCCAAGAACCAGATACCATTCTTCCATCTTCCTGTCTCGTGGCTGCTGCACAGTTGGACATAGAGTCCACTGTGCGCGCTGCCCAGTTGAACGAGGCAGGCCCCAGCCAGTGCCCCACTAACCGTGTTTATGTTCCCAGCTCTGTCCGTTCACAGGTCTTGCAATGGGGTCATTCATCCCATCTGTCCTGCCATCCTGGAATCAGACGAACTAAGGCCTTCATTGGTCGGCGGTTCTGGTGGCCCTCCATGCATGATGACATCCATAACTTCGTTGCAGCCTGCTCGGTCTGTGCCCAGAACAAGACCTCCAACCAGCCCCCTGCTGGCCTGTTACAACCCCTGCCTGTTCCCAAGAGACCCTGGTCCCATATCTCGCTAGACTTTGTAACTGGTCTGCCTCCATCAGATGGTAACACCACTATCCTCACCGTTGTGGATCGCTTCTCCAAGTCAGTACATTTCATTCCTCTACCCAAACTTCCCTCTGCCAAAGAAACTGCTAGCCTCATGATACAGCATGTGTTCAGGTTGCATGGGCTACCCAGTGATGTGGTGTCAGACAGGGGTCCACAATTCACTTCCAATTTCTGGAACGCCTTTTGTAAACTTCTTGGTGCATCCGTCAGTTTGTCTTCAGGTTTTCATCCACAAACCAATGGCCAGACCGAGCGGGCTAACCAACAACTGGAGACGGTGTTGCGGTGCATGGCTTCCCAGAATCCTGCCTCCTGGAGCCAGCAGTTACCCTGGGCAGAGTACGCCATCAACTCCCACACATCCTCATCCTCTGGCCTGTCCCCATTCGAGTGCTCCCTTGGCTACCAACCTCCCCTATTCCCAGACCAGGAGGAGGAAGTTGGCGTGCCCTCTGCCGAGGCATTCATCCGCCGCTGCCGCCGGACATGGAGGTACGCACGCTCTGCCCTTCTTCGTGCCGTGGCTAGGATGAAGCATCATGCTGACAGGCATCGCTCCAAGGCTCCACGGTATCACCGGGGACAGCGTGTGTGGCTGTCCACCCGAGATCTTCCCCTCAGAGTAGATTCCCGCAAACTGGCTCCTCGGTTCATCGGACCCTTCCCCATCGTTAGAGTCATCAGCCCCACAGCAGTCCGGCTCAAGCTTCCTACTACTCTTCGACGCATTCATCCCACCTTTCATGTTTCCCGGATCAAGCCATATGTTCGTAGTACCCTGTGTCCTGCCCCCAAACCCCCTCCACCCCCCCGGCTCATTGATGGGTCAGAGGCGTACACAGTGCGCCAGCTGCTGGATGTCCGTCGCCGAGGTCGTGGGCTCCAGTACCTCGTAGACTGGGAAGGCTACGGTCCTGAGGAGAGGTGCTGGGTCCCAGCCCGGCACATTTTGGATCCCACGCTCATCAGAGACTTCCGCCGCCGACATCCAACTCCTTCTGCTACGACGCCTGGAGGCGTCCGTTAAGGGGGGGGTACTGTCAGTACTCCTGTCAGGACTTTGTCTTTTGGCCGCCCTACTGGCCATTCTGGGTATTGTGTTGCCATGTGCCTTTGTTTGTGTATTGCCATGTGCTTCTGTTTGTTCCTGTGTTCTCCTGTCCCCGCCCCTCACCTGATCTCTATTATTGCCTCATTTGCTTCCACCAATCA
Source organism: Chanos chanos (assembly GCF_902362185.1). Lineage (NCBI taxonomy): Eukaryota > Metazoa > Chordata > Actinopteri > Gonorynchiformes > Chanidae > Chanos > Chanos chanos. Next base: position 39,000,736 of record NC_044503.1, read on the forward strand.
CCTGTCCTTGAAGTCAATGGTTCTGTGTATTTAAGTCTGTGCTGGTATCTGTTCTCTGTCAGATTGTGACCGTTTTCTGTCTGTTCCTGCCTGTGTGAGTTCTGCCCCCTGTGATTTGTAAGTTTTACTGTGTTTACCTGGACCTGTTTCTGCTCGACGTTTCGGATTTGGTTGCCCTGTGGATCTCTGGCTTTGACCCTGTTTGTACTCTGTTTTTGACCAATCTTTTGCCTTACGTCTTGGAATTGTTTGCTCTCTGCACATCTGGATCTGACCTTGGACTGGACACTGTTTCTGAGATTGATTTTTGTTTTTTGAATAAATCTTATTTTACCCAGTGGGTCTGCGATTGGGTCTTGGTCCGTCAAACCCTCACAGATATGCTGTATATTCTACACTGACTTATCTGCTCAATTCTCCCAGACCTCAGTACACACTCAGTACACACCATTCAAATCATTCTCATCCAACAAGGACACAGTTCACACTGCAAGGACAACCATCAGAACTGTGGAGAAAGATTTAAATAACAATTATTTGGATGATTTAGTGTTTTAATTGGCATTAACGCTGATCAAAGATTCATTTTCTGTCTTAAATTCTGAGTCAGAGATAAAACTGCCTCATTGTCCATCATCAAACGCAACACAGTTTAGTTTAAATGGATCAGTTAAACACAGACTAAAGTGACCAACAGAGAACTGAACACAACACAGTTTAGTTTAAATGGATCAGTTTAAAAACAGACAGAGTGTAAAGTGACAGTACATTAGTCATGTTTAAAGAAAGTCAAAGGGAGGGAGTCCTGTCTGATCAGCCCAACTATTCATAACCACTCACATATATCCATTATTAATAGTCTCATAAGTTTCCTTTATAAATGTCATATTGTCTGATATGAGTTAGAAATGAGAACAGAGACATGTACATACAGTTTGTTTGTCCTGTTTGATGTGTATATGGAGACAGTGTAAGATATTATGAATAATATATCAGTGTCAGTATGTTGTATATGGAGACATAGATCTGTGTGGATGAAGACACAGAAACTGCATCTTGTAAACCATGTGAGACAATTACAGTAGTTTGTGTTTTGTCTACTTAAGGTGCAGGGCTGACTGTGACCAGCAGAGGGCAGCCATTCACAGTCTTCTGTTTTATTAAATTATATGTTGTTAATTAATCACAAACACACATGACACACACACACACACACAGACTTTATGTCAGTAACATAAAGAGAGTTATGCCTGACAGATGAGGAGTTTATTGGGAAGTTCAGTTTTTAAGACAGATTGAGTGAATCTGAACAGAAACAAACAAATCAACGTGGCCACCACATACTGTATATTTGGTCTCCATACACACTCCTGTTTATGACTGTGTGTGTGTGTGTGTGTCTACCTGTGACAACAGGACACAGAGACCAGGATCTCCAGTACCCAGCTGTGTGTCTATGAAGAGTGACAGATCCATAGATGAACCTCCAAGACTCAGCAGAGAACCAGTCCCCTCTGAGTCACAGTGAGTGACTGTATTTATACTGTATTAACTATATGTATAATAGAAACTGATATTAACACTGGAATAATATATTCATGCTTATAATGTCAGTGTGTATAAACCCAGCTAAAGAGAGATCACACAGGTTACAGTGAGATGTGTGGATATTTTCATTCAGATATTTGCAATCAAAGAGAGTGAAACTAAAACACAAACAAAATGCTGTTCATATGTTGTAGTTCTTGGCTGTCATGAAACCAAACATTGATCTGATTAAATGGTCACCAAACAACAGGAAATGCCACACACTGATTCAGTCACTTTACCTGTAAACTCTTCAATGATTCTCAGATGAGTTTTCAGCAGATGATTCCTTATTGTCACTCTGTCACATTGACCAGTGTTTATGACATATGATATGCTGTATATTCTACACTGACTTACCTGCTCAATTCTCCCAGACCTCAGTACACACTCAGTACATACCATTCAAATCATTCTCATCCAACAAGGATACAGTTCCGTTATTAATAGTCCCATTAGTTTCCTTTATAAATGTTAAATTGTCTGATATCAGTTAGACATGTACATAAAGTTTGTTTGTCCTGTTTGGTTTCCATTAGTGAAACTCTCCCATTCCCCTCTGTTCAATCAGCTCCACTCTCTGAATGATTAAACCCTGTGTAGTGGGAATTCTTCACCAGCTGTCAATCATTATTGTTACACTTCATCACTATCATCCCAACTGTATATGAGTCCTAAACTCAACTACAAGGCTGATGGGAAGGGTTCAGCCTGCCAGCCTTGATGGAGTCATATGTCTCCCAAAGAAAGTATCTGTCAAATATGGAAACTCATGTCTGATCCAGGATCAGTCCAGGTGTGGTCTGTGTCAGCAGGTTCTGAGACATTATGTTTTTTAACCACCCCTCTCTCTCTCTCTCTCTCTCTCTCCCTGCAGTGTGGAGACAGATCTAACTGAGGATCAGTCTGGATGTTGCCAAAATATCCAACACAACACGTCCATGTCTGAGTCAGATGATGTCCTGCTGAGAATCACTGAGGGTCATAAAACCACCCTGAAAAAGAAGTATGAGTGCTTATATGAAGGTGTCGCACTGAAAGAAAACCAAACCCTCCTCAACAGCATTTACACAGAGCTCTACATCACAGAGGGAGAGAGTGAAGGAGTGAATGAGAAACATGAGGTTTTACAGATTGAAACAACATCCAGGAAATGGGTTTCTCAAGACAAACCAATCAGCTGCAATGACATCTTCAAATCCTTTTCAACCAACAGACCTAAAGAACAGAAAAAAGCCTTGTTTAGTCAGGAACCTGAAGGGGAAAGACAAAAGCCAGAAATCAGAACTGTACTCACCAAGGGCATCGCTGGAATTGGAAAAACAGTCTCTGTGCAGAAGTTCATTCTGGACTGGGCAGAGAGAGGGACCAATAAGGACACTGATTTCATGTTGGTTCTTCCTTTTAGAGAACTGAACTTGGTTAAAGATGAACAGTTCAGTCTTCATGGACTCCTGCTAGAGTTTCACCCAGAACTGAAAGACTTGGATGCAAAGAAATATAATGACTGTAAAATGCTGTTCATCTTTGATGGTTTTGACGAGAGTCGACTTCAGCTGAATTTTGATGAGAAGCTGTGTGATGTGACCAAAACATCATCAGTGAATATACTGATATCAAACCTCATCAAAGGAAATCTTCTTCCCTCTGCACTCATCTGGATAACCTCCAGACCAGCAGCAGCCAGTCAGATCCCCTCTCAGTTCATCAGTCGTGTGACAGAAGTCCAAGGATTCAGTGATTCACAGAAAGAGGAATACTTCAGAAAAAGAGTCAGTGATGAGAGTCAAGCCAACAGAATCATCTCACACATCAAGACATCAGTGAGTCTCCACATCATGTGTCACATCCCAGTGTTCTGTTGGATTTCAGCCACTGTGTTTCAGGAAATGCTGCGTCAAGACAATGTTAAAGAGATCCCTAAAACCCTGACTGAGATGTACACACACTTCCTGCTCATTCAGACTAAAATGAAGAAGCAGAAATATGAGGAGAAAGTTGAGGCAGACTCAAAGAATCTTCTGGAATCAAGCAAGGAGATGTTTCTGAAACTTGCTAAACTGGCTTTTAATCAGTTGCTGAAGGGCAATGTCATGTTTTATGAAGAGGATCTGAGAGAATGTGGCATTGATGTGAGTGAGGCCACAGTGTACTCTGGGATTTGTACTGAGATCTTTAAGGAGGAATCTGTGCTTCGTCAGAAGAAGGTCTACTGCTTTGTGCATCTGAGTGTTCAAGAGTTCTTTGCTGCTCTCTATGCGTTTTACTGCTATGTAAACAAGAACATGGAGGTACTGAAGTATCTGCAGAGAGATAGAAACTCCAATGACTTTTCCTTGGATGAGTTGCTGAAGAAAGCTGTGGATAAATCTTTGGAGAGTAAGGATGGATGTCTCGATCTGTTTGTCCGCTTCCTTCATGGCATCTCACTGGAGTCCAACCAGAAACTCCTACAAGGCCTGCTGACACACACACAGAACTACCAGGAGAGCATCAAGGAAATAAGCCGTTACATCAAAGAGTTAAATAAAGATGGTGTCCCACCTGAGAGATGGATTAATCTACTGCACTGCCTGACTGAAATGAATGATCACTCTCTCCATGAAGAAATTCAGGCTTTTGTCAAGTCTGAAAATTACAGAACTGAACTCTCACTTGCACACTGCACAGCACTGGCCTACATGTTTCTGATGTCAGAGGAGGTGCTGGATGAGTTTGACCTGAAGAAATACAAGACATCAGATGAGGGTCGTAGGAGACTGCTCCCAGCTGTGAGGTGCTGCAGAAAAGCTCTGTGAGTTTTCAGTTTCACTTCACAACACCCACTCTTTAGAAGCTTTATTTGGAGGGGAATTGGTGGGAATTCCCTGGTCATATTTTGGCATGTCCTTGGACAATACATATAAAGTAACCGACTACGGAAGTGACCTCAGTCATTTTCTCTATTCAGTAATTTCCATCATTTTTAGAACCTCTGCAATGTGTAGTCAAAGTTGATGTGTTTAGACAGGTCACAAAGACATTAATAGCAGTGTCTGAACATTGGCTTGGTATTGCATATATTTCAGATGCGTCCTGGGCAATGCTGTGTGTACAGGGCAACTATAAATGTAATGTCAATATCTGAATGTGGAGGATGGTTATAACATCAAAATTTCTATAAAACAACTATAGGTGTAGGTAGCATTTGAAAGAATGAGGGAACATATTCACCTGTTCACCGGTATGGCAGCATGGAGAGGGGAGGAGTAGGGAGTGTGTATTTTTTGTTGACCCACTTACTGTTTTAGATGCTCATGGTTTTTCCTTTGCTTTGCTTTACCTTGCTATGCTAGTGTTCAGGTTTGACGTCTGAAATAGTCTTGTTTTGATCTGTGGAAATAAACGATTTAACGTAGATGCCTGGAAGCCGGATTTTTATTGTTTGTAGCGAGTCAGCGGTGCAGAACACCTCTCAGTTACTTTTTAGTTTGTTCATAGTCACTATAACAACCATATGTCTGGATTAACATTTTTAATAATGTTATGATAAAATGTCACCGAAGTCCAGCTCTAGAAGTGATTTACAGGATCATTTTAGTCTTTAAAAAGTCAGTGTTTTGTTTTCCTTCTCCCTGTGTAGACTCAGAGACTATAAACTCACTCAGCAGTCCTGTGAAACTATCGCCTCAGCTCTGAAGTCAGTGAACTGCCCCCTGAGAGAACTGGACCTGAGTAACACTGGTCTTCAGGATTCAGGAGTGACGATGCTCTGTGCCGCACTAAAGAATCCAAACTGTCAACTGCAAATACTGAGGTCAGTCATTCTGAATGGAGCAACTTGTTGATCATTTTTCCAGTCATTCTATTCATATAAATATTTTTTTCCAAAAAAAATAATTATTTGGACAGTCCAGACAAAACTGATGCTTATAGACAGGTCACAGAGACATTTGTATGAGTGTGTGAATATTATCTTTTCTCTCTCTGATTGGATGCTGGGAGTGTGGGAACATGTTCACAATGAAAGGACGTTTTCCAAGGTCATGAGTTTGTCCCTGTTTTTGTTTTCTGTTTGTTTCTTTTCTTTCCTTGTGTGGTGGGAGAATGAGGAGATGAGAGACAGACAGTCTAATGGAAGCTAGGCTGCAGCCAATCAAATCATGTTATTTTCCAGCTATTCATAGTGTGTTTGATTTTGATTTGACCATAGAGATCAGTGACTTCACATTCATCCAGTCATGAGTCCAGTATAATGAGTACACTCCTTTATATGTACTGTGATGGGTTTTCTGCTTTTGTTCTTTTTCCTCTGAGCTCTACACAGTCACTGATCCCCATAGTTAACACTGCAGTAGTGTGTGAATCAGTAATGAAGTGAACACATCAAATCACATATCTGACTTGATGAAAAAGATCAAAGCTGGGTCTGATGACAATAGTAAGACCAACAGTCAGGAGCAGAGTCACTCTCCAGAGGGAACAAACAGCATCATCAACAATGGCAGGTTCCTGGTATTTCTAATCTTCTCACACAGTAGACTCTAAGAGTACATTTACAACTGTGAATAGGTTTGTTTCATTCAGAATGACCTAGATTTAGTGTTTTGCTGTGTTCGTTATGTTAATTCCACTCAAGCTGGACACTGGGACAAAGGGCAGTTTGATTAGTGAGAGTGATATCAGAGCAGCGAAAATAAAGCCTCACATTCACAGGAAGGCTGTACAGCTCAAGGCCTACAGTGGACAACACATGGAAACTAAGGGCACATACAGATTCAGAGTTAACGTAAAGGAGAGAGAAGATCACCTTATGTTTGTTGTGATGTCAGATGGGCGTGACTGACTTTTGGGTGATGAGACTTGTGAGGACTTAGACCCAATTAAAAGGGTTTACTGTATCAAAAGCTTCAATGATCAGAGCTATAGTGTAGATGTAATTGTGCAGAGATTTCCAGATGTCTTTAAAGGGTTTGGTACTCTAGCATTCACATATATAAGATATTATTGAAGGATGACATGCAGTCAGTAGTCCATGCTCCCAGGAGGGTCCCAGAGCCACTTAGAGATTGTCTAAAGAAAGAGTTAGACAGAATGGTGTCTCTAGGAGTGATAAAGAAAGTGGAAGAGCCCACAGAATGGGTGAATTCAATGGTCTGTGTCAAAAAAGCAAATGGTGATCTCCACATGTGCATGGACTCAAAAGATCAAACCTCATGCAAACATGATCAAATTCCTACAAGGGAAGAACACAAAGTACAGCACAAAGTAGTGTACATTTAGCACTACGTTTGGGTGTTTTTTGTTTTGGAAGGGACTGCCATTTGAAATTTCCTCCTCTCCTGAAATACTTCACTGTGCCATGGGACATATTGTTGAGTGCATATACGGTGTGTGTGTTTATGTAGATGATATTGTGTTACAATTTACAATTTAGCATTTGGCAGACGCTTTTAGCCGAAGCGACTTACAATCAGTGCATCGGTCGGATTCCTAATACCTCATAAGCAGACATCGCAATAAGACTGAGCGTCAATTTACTCTTTTGTATTGCGCCCCTGGAATTCTTTGACAAACGTAGAGACAAGACAAGGTTTTTTTTGTTTTGTTTTTGTATAGTGAGGTTAGGCATTGGGGGATAGGTGGGTTCTGAAGAGGTGGGTTTTCAGTTTCTTGCGGAAGGGATTCCGCAGTCCTAACTGTATGAGGGAGGTCATTCCACCACCGCGGGGCAATGGTGGAGAAGAGGCGTAGTCAGGAGGCGCGGCTGCCGGGCTCCCGAAGTGAGGGGACCATCAGCTGATCAGAGGTCATAGAGTGGAGGGTTCTAGCAGGGGTATATGGAGTTATTAGGGACTGAAGGTATGATGGGGTGGAGCCTCTCGTGGCCTGGTAGGCCAGTACCAGTGTCTTGAATTGGATGCGGGCAGCTACCGGAAGCCAGTAGAGCGCAGTAAGCAGTGGAGTGATGTCAGAGTGCTTAGGGAGGTTGAAGACCAGGTGTGCAACGACGTTCTGCACCAGCTGGAGCGGCCTGATGGGACACGGTCAGTAAGACAGCCAGTAGAGTGTTGCAGCAGTCCAGGCAGGAGATGACAAGCGCTTGGACCAGGAGCTGGGTGGCCTGTTGTGTGAGGAAGGGGCGGATTCTCCTGATATTGTATAGGGAGAATCTGCAGGATCGAGTGACTGCCGCAATGTGACCGGAGTAGGTCAGCTGGTTGTCGAGGGTTACGGCAAGGTTTTTGGCTGCTGTAGTGGGGAACACCACAGATCCCTCGATGGTGATAGCAGTGTCAATCGTTGGGGAGTTTTTTGTGGGAAAAAACAGCAGCTCTGTTTTCTCCAGGTTGAGTTTCAGGTGGTTCGCGGACATCCAGGAGGCAATGTCAGCTAAGCCGGCTGCAATACGAGGCTGAACCTGAGGGTCGGGGGGGGAGAAGAACAGCTGTGTATCATCAGCGTAGCAGTGGTAGGAGAGTGGAGATAACTTGACCGAGTGATCTGGTGTAGAGAGAGAAGAGGAGTGGACCAAGTACAGAACCTTGTGGGACTCCCGTGTGGAGAGGGCGGGGGGGATGAGACCGATTCCCTCCAAAAGACCTGGTAGGAACGGTCAGACAGATAGGACTTGAGCCATGCAAGTGCAGAACCTGCGAGGCCCAGTCCAGCAAGGGATGAGAGGAGAATCTGATGGTTGACCGTGTCAAATGCTGGGGAGAGGTCCAGGAGTATGAAGACAGTGCTGAGAGACTTTGCTCTGGCCAAGTGGAACTCCTCCGAGACAGCAAGGAGGGCTGTCTCAGTGGAGTGGCCAGCTTTAAATCCAGATTGGTTCTGATCCATGAGATTGTTCTGGAGAAGATATGGAGAGAGTTGGTTATATACTGCACATTCCAGGGTTTTGGAGAGAAACGGTAGGAGAGAGACTGGACGGTAGCTACTGACATCAGTTGGGTCTAGAGTGGGCTTCTTAAGCAGTGGCTTGACCTGTGCCCTCTTCAGGGCAGAAGGAACTGTGCCAGTAGACAGGGAGCTGTTGATCAAGGACGAGATGAAGGGCAGAATGTCGTCCGAGATGGCCTGAAAGAGAGGGGAGGGGATGGGGTCTAGAGGACAGGTAGTAGGACAATGTGATTTGATAAGTAGGAGAGCTTGAGAGTCAGATAGAGGGGAGAAGGAGGAAAAGATAGTGGGGGAGGCGGAGGGTGCAGGATCCGAGGTGGGAGGGGATGGGGGGAAGGAGTCGCAGATGCCTTTGATCTTCTTCTCGAAGAAGGAGACAAAGTTATGAGCAGATACGGATGAGGGAGGAGGAGGAGGAGGAGAGAGGAGGGAGGAGAAGGTGGAGAAGAGTTTGCAGGTGTTAGAAGAGGCGGAGTTGATCCTGGAGTGGAAGAAGGCAGATTTGGCAGAGGACAGGGTAGAGGAGAAAGAAGAAAGAAGACAGTGGTAGTAGGATAGGTCGTTGAGGGATCTCGATATCCGCCATCTCCGTTCAGCTGCATGAAGTTTGGCTCTGTCGGCACGAATGCCATCAGTCAGCCAGGGACTGGGAGCAGAGAGGCGAGCCGGCTTGGTGACAGGGGGGCAGAGGGTGTCCAGGGAGGAGGCCAGTGCAGATAGGACTGTAGAGGATATCTCCTCCACGGGAAGAAGTGAGAAGGCTTCCACAGATGGGAGAGAGGAGCAGACCATAGAAGAGAAGGCGCTAGAGGAGAGGGTGCGAAGGTTGCGCCTAGTTGAGACTGGCAGCGTGGGAGCAGATGATTTCAGGGAGGGTGAGATCGAGAGAGAGAAAGACATGAAGAAGGGGTCTGAGGCGTGAAGCGGTGTGACGGTGAGATCAGGAACTTGGCAGCCTCTTGAGAAGACAAGGTCCAGTTGATTGCCACCCTTGCGCGTTGCAGGGGACTCGTGGATGGTAAAGTCAGAGGACTGAAGGAGGGAGACTGGGCCATCAGACTGAGTAGAATTCAGTGGATGGTTGAAGTCTCCTAGCAGCAGGATGTGGGTGCCATCCTCAGGGAAGGAGCTGAGGAGGGTGTCCAGTTCGTCCAGGAATGCCTGCAGAGGGCCTGGAGGGCGGTAGAGAACAGTCATGTGTAGTTTATATGGGGAGGAAACAGAAACAGCGTGAAATTCAAAGGATGTGGGAGAGATAGAAGGGAGAGAGGTTTCTTGGAAGCTCCATGAGGGGGAGATCAGGAAGCCAGTTCCCCCGCCCCTCCCTGAGGATCTGGGGGTGTGGGAGAGGGAAAAAGCAGTGGAGAGAGCAGCGGGAGTGGCCATGTCCTCCGGCCTGATCCACATCTCAGTGAGGGCCAGAAAGTGCGGAGATAGCATTGAGGCTTGAGCAGAGATGAAGTCGGCTTTCTATACCGCCGACTGGCAGTTCCATAGGCCACCTGAAATGACAACAGTCATGTCAGTAGAGCACGACGGGTGGATGAGGTTAGACAGATTGCGTCCGCGAGGATGCAGTGGCCGCCACCTGCAAAGAGTGCGAGAGGAAACTCGAACAGGAATGGTGAGATGACACATGATTGGGGGGGGGGGGGGCAAAGGTATTTAGAGAGGTTGGGTAGAAGCACAATTACACAGATAAACAAATGGGAATTAAATCACTGATGGTCCGGCAGACAGGCAGTAGTTGTCTCAGCTTCCTCGTTGTCCTTCCTCGGTGGACTCCCACAGGTAGACTCCCTTGTCTTAGTCTGACCGAGTCTTCGTCCAACGAGACAAGGGAGACGAGACTGCTACAGCTGCTGCTTGGTGGAAACACTATTACTAAAGGGTCATGTGACTACACCGTTCGCGGCTTAAGGGCTGACCACAGCCCCGCCCCATCAGAACAAAGCGTAAAATGGCTGTGGCCGAGCGTAACAAACAAATGCAAATCAGCAACTCAACAGCTGACGCGACAGGAATTCACAAACTCCCTAGTAAAGTCAACTAGCGACACTACCAGTCTAAACTGACAGAGAACCTAAGGTAAAGCGAACCCTGAAAGAATCTAGCACGAAGTAAGTTATACACAGTGAAACGACAACAGAGTACACAGAGCAAACAGAAATCGCGGCTACTAGGGCAAATAACACGCGACAGAGACAAGAGAGAAACCAGAAATCGCCGCTACTGAAGCAAATTAAGCAAAGTCTTACTAGGATCCTGCTCTGAGTTATGAGTTATGGGTTTTGTGTGTGTCTTTAGGTAGATGACATTGTTCTATGGGGTCCACACTGGAGAAGCACAATGAAAGACTCACCAAAGTGATTCACATCATCCAGAGACATGGGTTACAGCTGAACAAAGCAAAATGTCAGTTTGCTGTTAGAGAAATCATGTTTTTTGGTGACAAGCTTTCAGGAGATGGTGTTAAGCTGGACAAGAACAAGGTGCAAATGATCCTCAACACGCCCAGACCCACGGACAAAAAGTCTGTAGTGCATGCAATGGGGATGATCAGTTTCATAGGAAAACTCACCTTCTCTGACTCAAAGAAACCAAACAAGATATCCCGTGATGCACTGACGGTTGTCACATATGCCTCAAGCACGATGACTCAGTCTGAAAGTCACTATGCTCAGACTGAGAGAAAATGTCTAGGGTTAGTGTATGGGGTTGAGAAAGTCCACAGCTACATGTACGGCTCAAATCAAAACTGATTGTGGATGAAACTGCTAAAGACAAAGTTCTGCAAAGAGTCCTAACGAATATTAAGAAGAACTTTGCAGAACACTACAACTTTTAACATGTAAGTTCAATACTGCTGTACACTCCGTCAAACGGCAGAGTCGAGAAAGGAGTTCATATTGTCAAACAGCTGCTTAAGGGGGTGACAGACAGTAAATCAGATCCTTCTTTAGCTCTGTTAAGTTACCAAGTTTCACCTGTGGAACATGGTGTGTCTCCTGCTGAACTTTTTTGAGTCACAAATTATGCATCGTGCTTCAAAAGAAAAAAAAAAACAAACAATCTCTTATAAAAGAGACAAAAAGTAAATGATGACTTTCAGTGCATGACACTGTGAGAGTTGAAGATTCAAACACCTGGAACAAGAAAGACACTGTTCTAAAGGAAGTGGGTCCAAGATCTTACACAGTCAGGACGGAGGATGAACAAACCCATAAGAGGAATTGTCAGTCTCTTCTGAAAACGAGAGAGACTCTGCAGGAGCAGACTAATAGAGGAGATACAGTCTGTGATTCATCATCTGATCCAGTTTACAATGTTACATCAGAACCAGCACCACTGCAAGACAACGCTGGTCCAGCTGAACATACATACTAACCTGTGTTGAGAAGATCCACACACACTGTCATACCACCTGACAGGCTGAATCTGTAAAAGAAAAGAGAAAAAAATCATGAAACAGGACACTGACATTGTCCATCTGAAATGGAATTTGAGATGAATAGTTGAACTGACACTTAACATTTAAAAAAAAGACAGAGAAATGCACTTATGTTTGTTTCTTTTGGACATTTCTTTGGACTTCATTTTAGTTTAATCGTATGCAAGGGTTTTGTGGGAGAGAATTCTCAGCCTAGCCCAGATATGACCAAGAATCCAGCCACACTGTTCACCTTCTTAAAAAAAGACAGTCAAAATTTTCATTCTGATGCAGTGCACATTTATTGCATAAACTCAAAACAGCATACAACAAACAGAGCCGGTCCTGGGAGTGACTAACTAACCGGTACACATCACCTATAGTTACACAAATATCATATTAAGGATTATCCAATGATTGTCAAGACAGTCATTAGAGGACTTCCCATCTTCTTTGCCTATCTTGCTAGACACCGTCATTTCCTAATGATGTAATCAGGAACTGACATCTTGACCGAGGCCAAACTCAAAAATAAGTGAGAATACTGTCTTACATCAGCACCTGCACTGATAAATAAACAAAAATGAATGAGTGCTTGTTAGAGAATACAAAGAATAAATGAGAGCACTCTTTCATCTTATCTTAGTGCCCTTGGCTATATTCCAACACAGTCAGACTTCTCATCTTCTCCAAAAAAGGCTCACACCATGCAACCTTGAATGTTTGACCATCAGAACTATCTGCACAGAGACAAACACAATGACCTTTCTATTCCTCCATTTACAGATCACATCTTTATAAAAGAATTTCATACATTTACTTTAACATAAATGATTATATGGTTATAAATGCAAAGTAATTATTGATAAAGAAAAAATTATTATGTTGATTAATTCACACAAAAATGATTACATAACTGTTACGATGTTTTCATAAACCAAAGAAACATTTTATTTCTCCAACGGTTTGTTCTTGCACAGTTTAATTGTATTATACGGAATAACTTGCTCTCATGTCTCAAAGGAAAGGGGATGTAGTGATATAAAATGATCCAGTTGTGTAGTGACGTACCAGATTCACTAGATGGCGGTATTCTGTGTTTTAGAATACCCGAGTGACGTTTTGAGTGGCTACTTTACGACGCTTTCATTAGTAGAGCGACAGTTTTAACTGAAATGTGAGGAGCGGTAATCTCGTGTCACGAGCCTGTAATAAAAACAGTGATTCATTCAAACGGTTCAATCATTTAATAATAACGAACATCTCAGTGACCAGCGTGCATTGAGTGTGTCGGAAATCTGGCATTTTTCGGACAGCTGTCTCGTTTGCGCTTCTATAAAGTAAGTTTCTTGTTTCTTTTATATATTTGTGCAATAGCTGTCGGAGGAATGTTAGTTATGGGAATGCAAAAAATGTCTCTCTCTCTGTGGACTTGCACTCGAAGTCCATTCATTGAGGGGAAAAAATTATTTGTGTAATTATTTTTACCTCAACATTTATGACACACTCAGCTGAATGTATGTGGTTGTTTTTGCATCGTACAAGCAGAACCCAGTTTAAACGGTTATGAATCCACCACAGTAGGGCTTTCTACAGGTCAGTGTGGTCAGTTTGAACCGGCGAGAGAAGCTGGCAGATCTCGGCTCTTTTTGCTGTATTCATTATTGGGGTCACTAACTGTCTAAGAGATTTTACCTGCACACCTGATCAATCTATCATTATATAAGCAGAATTTATGAAATTTCATAGAGGACTTTGCAATCGGTTTCTTAGGCTATTTTAAGCTGTCGTTTTTAAGCAACCAAAGTCAGTGGGAAACCGAGAGACTTGCTAACGGCCGGAGAGCGAGGGGTGAATTTTCTGAGGTCAAATTTGAGAGAGACCGACGAGCGTCGAGTGTCTGGGAAATGTCGGATTCTCTGTGTCTTTCTTCTTTACCTTCGAGTACTAAGTAAGTGTCGTGTTCTTTTTAAATACCTGTGGAAAACCGCCAGTGAAATGTTTTAGTGTATTTATTCAGACGGGTTTTGAATGAATAAGATATTGTAATTAGTCTCTGAATACCGTTATTTACACGCGCTGTTAGCTTCAGTGCAGTGGCGACGGTCACAGAGTTGAAAAGTTTCTCTTCGATTTGACGGCAAGTAATTCAACATTTAGAATAACTTTTTTGACGGTAAATGAAAATTCTCTCCGTTTCTGTGGTAAATTTGAGTTTCTTCTTGCACAAGTAACCATACCTGTCATCAAATTCACCGGCTGTGTTTTTGATCTTTACATGGTTAATGAGTTGGCCAGTAAACAGGGTGTCTGTCTCGCTTTTGTTCTGTGTGGAACATGGCTGGTCCTTTTAATATGAACCTGACTAACAGTTTTATAAGTGTTGTCCTTTTTGATCTCTTATTTCTTATTTAAATTTTCATTGGTCTCTCCAGTTTAAAGTGTACAGTCAATTACAACTTACACTCATTCCAAAAATATCACACTGTGTGTTTGAGCAATTTAAGCAAATTTTTCACAGCATTTAACACCTTTTTGGTCAAACTCTATGAGTACAATTTTTAATTCTTAAATGAGTGAATACTTGTGCTCTCTCTCTCTCTCCAGACTTGCTCTCTGTAAACTCACTGAACAGTCCTGTTCATCTATAGCCTCAGTTCTACAGTCAGTAAACTGTCCCCTGAGAGAACTGGACCTGAGTAACAATGACCTTCAGGATTCAGGAGTGAAGTCTCTCTGTGTGGGACTGAAGAATCCACACTGTAAACTGGAGACACTGAGGTCAGTATTAGTCAGGAACGTAAATACAGTGTTTAAAATGACTATGTTCACATTAAAATGAGACCAGGTTAATGTATAGTATGGTTATTAAAGTACTGTTGTGTGTGAAACATACTGATCATAAAAGTAGATGAATTTCCCCCAGTATCTGTACAGCTAATGTTAGTAACTGTTCTGTGAGTTTAGTTAGTGTGATAGTTTAGCAAAGTCAACATTTATGGTAAAACAGAGAGGAACCTTTACAATGAATCACACTTCACAAACCAGATGATGAGTTGATATTCTCTGTCTGTATGTATGTCTCTCTCTCTCTCTCTCCAGACTTGCTCTCTGTAAACTCACTGAACAGTCCTGTTCATCTATAGCCTCAGTTCTACAGTCAGTAGACTGTCCCCTGAGAGAACTGGACCTGAGTAACAATGACCTTCAGGATTCAGGAGTGAAGTTTCTCTGTGTGAGACTGAAGAATCCACACTGTAAACTGGAGATACTGAGGTCAGTATTAGTCAGGAACTTAAATACAGTGTTTAAAATTACTTTTTTCATTACATGTAACGATTGACATGGGAATCAAACCTGGGGCTCTGGCATGGAAGCCCAGAGCCTTACCCCTGTGCCACCAAGTGGTAGACCCAAATGCAGAGAGCAAGGCAAAAGTGCTTGAGTAAGAAGATTTCTTTTAATCGGCAAATCTGGGCAGAGGTATCCAAGGGGGTCAGGCAAAAGTCAGAAAACAAATCCAGGCAGAAGTCAAAACCAGTGAGCAAACATATCCAAAGTCAACACCAGGGAAAACAGCAGGCAGAATCTTGGTCAAACAGGCAGGCAAAACAGGTTCGGCAACAGGGAAGGCAATTCAAGAAAACACACAGAAAATACTCAGGGCTTACAAGAAGGCTTGATCTAGAACTGCACACAGGGTAACAACTCAAGACTGAGCAAAGAACTGAACAGAACAGAACAGAAGACTTAAATAGACAGACAGAACAAGACACAGGTGCAAACAATACAACAATAATGAACTAAACAGGAACCAAACTCAGACTGAGGACCCCACATGGAAAAAAAAAGAACTACAATCCCAAAAACATGACAGGACCCCCCCTCCTAAGAACGTCTCCCGACGTTCCTTCTGGGACGATCAGGGTGTCTCTGATGGAAGTCTCTGATTAGGTTGGGATCCAGAATGTCACGGGCTGGAACCCAGGCTCGTTCCTCTGGACCATAGCCCTCCCAATCCACCAGATATTGCAGACCTCCCCGAACCCGACAAGAGTCAAGAAGGCGGCGGACTGTATAAGCGGGCTGGCCATCAGTAATCCGAGGGGGTGGAGGTGGTCGAGTAGCAGGAGCAAGGGGGCTGGTGATTACAGGACGTAGACGAGAGACGTGGAATGTGGGGTTGATCCGCATGGCCTGGGGAGGTGGTAGATGGTAGGAGACTGGATTAACACTAGAAGCGCCGAGCGCCGGTCATTTGACCGCTGTGACGTCTTACTAGAAGCGCCGTGCTGGTTTGACCCACTTATACCTAGAAGAGCTGAGCGCCGGTCATTTGACCGCAGTGACCCAAAAAAAAATTAAATCTTTGCACTCGGTCAAATTTCAGGACCGTCCTTTCATGACTTTTCCTACATTTGTGCATTTTATCACCCAGTATCCTTAGATTTTCAAAATCACCCCGGTACAAGCTAATTTAAAGCTATTTTGCTTCTAATTCTGTGAAACTGCTGTCAGCCTCGCGTTCGGCCATGTTGTTTCCTGCCTTTCAAGGCTGCGATTCTCTTTTCTCGCAGCAGATGGCGCAAGGGTTCGCTCGTCTTTATATATATATATATATATATATAAGACTCTCGATAACTATAACTCACGAGATATATATATATATATATATATATAAAACCCTGATATATATATATATATATATATATATATATATATGGCGCAAGGGTTCGTTCGTCTTTATATATATATATATATATATATATATATATATATAAAGACGAGCGAACCCTTGCGCCATATATATATATCAGGGTTTTATATATATTAATATATATATATATCGAGAGTTATAAGAGTCATACATTAACATTACATAATGTGCAAAAATGACGACAATTTAATAACTATGAAGCGCATTTTTGTTTCATGTAGGCCTACATGGGCATATCAATTGTCACTGATTTTTGCAGTAGCCTACTTGAACCGTGCGTAATTAGTCATCATATGACTGATAGTTCGTGTGTAAACTAGGGTAAGCTATTCTCATGTCATGACATTACATTATTTTAGAGCTGCAAAAATAATTGACAGTATTAAAATGCAAATGTTTTGTAAAGCGGACAAACGTATAATAAACGCATTTTTGTTTCACGTAGAGGGGCGTAACTAATTATTATATGACTTAGTGAGCAGGAATTTTGCGAATGCTAATTCATTCAATATAATAACACCCTACACAAGAGACGGCACAGTATGGGTTGAACAAACTGCTGGCGCGAGAGTACAATATCATGAGAGAAACCCCAGGGCCCACATGTTATGCCAAGGACAATACTACAAGTCCATTGGGCAGTTTAGTGTGTTTGACTGACACAGAAATGTGGTGAAAGATTCAGAAATACTCTGAAGCAGAAACTGATCGAAATGATGATCGAAAATAAGTTCAAACTGCAGGTCTCCTTTATTTGGGAGGTATTACGGGCGGTAAAATCATAAACCCGGACGACTACTGGTCTGCTAACGTGGGAAATCCCATTTTCAGAGACGGATGTCTCGACAGAGATTCCACGATATCATGCGCGATCTGCGCTTTGATGACAAGAATGCAAGGGCTGCCCACCTTGTGACAGATAAATTAGATTTTCGATAAAGTACTGCTTCTTACACACCTAGTGAGAACATAACTGTAGATGAACAACTGTTCTCTATCAAGTTGTTACTGTGTCGTTTCACACAGATCATGGCCATTAAACTAATTTGCTATTAAATTCTGGGTGGCCGCTGACGTTGAAACAAAATACATGTTGAGCGCAATTCTCTATCTAGGGAAAGATGACATTAGGCCGGCAGTAGGCCGAAAATCTCTTCACCTCGTTGGCACTGGCAAACAATCTTTTGGTCTACGTTGAAGGGAACTTCTGAGTTGGCTGACCAAGTGATTCATGACGCGGTCGTTGGGAGGGGGTTGGGATCACACCTAGGCTATTGTTCTAGGCTGTCGGTCGAATATCTCTCCACTTGAATTGGGAACACAAAACATCGAGGTACAACATTCCCTACTTGGACAGGCTGTGTAATAGTGGTTACAGCATCCCAACACACAGGATACTAAATAGCTCGAAAAGTACTTTATCTGTTTATTTACTTAGTGCATTTCACTGAATACACGATCTCGTGTATCCATCGTGTGTAATGTATATTTCATTCTTTTTAAGTATTTACTGTAAATAAACTACACAGCTGTCGATTTACCAAAAAGAAGGGCTTTTTTCGTGCTGTAATTTAGTTTCAATAAATGGTAAAAATTCGGCCATCTTATGCTACGTTATTTACTCTAAAAGCCTACACACCTGACACAGCTTTGTTTACGAAAATCCATTGCGACATACATATTTTGTAAAAACAACATCCATGCATATTTATTCATTTCCAAGCAGTGCCTACATTTTCTATTACATGTATGGAATTACATTTAGCTGCGACTCATGATAGACGGTGGTAAGCTACTCGTGGTATGAACTAGTTTTGGCCAAATCATTCTAGTGCGGGAAACTAACAATAGACTATAGCACTTTATTGGGAGGGGGTTGGGAGGTGTTACTCGTAGGTTGCTTGGCAGGCTAGGTGTTAGGCTTCTCATAGCCCACTGAATGCCTTGAAAAGTCGTAGTGTTTGCTTCTATCATGGCATAGAATGATCTGTTAGTTGTGGTAGATAATTAATTTATTAAAATGCAAGTGTAAAGCTTGATATACTCGGCTGGGCTTATTATGGGGTATAAGCGATAATTTCACGGAGACAGACGAGTTCGGAACTGAAACGCTTTAGTCTACTCCTCCAGCGCCACCCAAAGCAGTCTCACACTCTAAACTTCCACAAGTTTTGATTTACACGCATTGTAATTCTCAACTAATTACTGCCTGTCTTGTCATTCCGATAGGTTGTTCTATTGAGTAAGTATAGAGTCCAGTTTATAGCTTACTCTGTCACCTGACATGTCGCCCAACAATTAGAATGTTCAAATCTGTAATCGCTCCACAACAGTTAACTTACAATCACAATTGTCTCTGATTTTTGCACTACCTGGACCGTGCCCTTACAATAAATTAATCACTTGGGGCAACGACGTGATCATTGTCAGTCGACAACTGAATGTTGATACAGTCGGGCTACGCATTTACAGACCAACCGCAGTCTAACTCGCAACGTGTGTGACATCCCGTATAATAAACTAATTCTCCAAGGTAGAAGATTAAATGTTAAAAAACAAATACTATGAAAAAGTTGCCTGAACTAGTCTTGTTCAGATGGTTTTCTCAGTCAAATTTGATCGAGACTTCCTCCGGAATTTATGCCTTTGAAAACACGGTTGCCACAAATAAATAATCAAAACATTATGTTGAATGATGGAAGGGCTGGACAACAAACGTTCTAATGAAATCATAATCGACTGCTAACACTGAAATGAATGATACATTGGCAGAACGCGAGTTGATCTTGTAAGCAAACTATTTGCTTCGTGCAAGAAGCGCCATCTAGCGATCATTATGTGTCAGTAACAGTGTCCTTGTCTAATGACTTGGCGGTCATTTGACCGCCTAGCCGCGCTTTAAGTAGGTAAAACTAGCACGGCGCTCCTAGTAGGTAGTCACAGCGGTCAAATGACCGGCACTCGGCGCTTCTAGGTATAAGTAGGTCAAACCGGCGTGGCGCTTCTAGTGTTAACCCTCCTTAGGATCTTGAAGGGTCCTACAAACCGAGGAGCCAGCTTGCGGGACTCTACCCGCAGGGGAAGGTCCCGTGAGGACAACCAAACCCTTTGTCCAGGGCGTAGCGATGGTGCAGGCCTGCGCCAGCGGTTGGCCTGGCGTTGGTGGCGTCGAGAAGATCTAAGTAGGGCAGACCGAACCCTCCGCCAGACACGTCTGCAGCGGCGGATGAAGTGCTGGGCTGACGGAACTCCAACATCAACCTCTTGGTCTGGAAACAGGGAAGGCTGATACCCAAACTGGCACTCGAAAGGGGAACGACCTGTGGAGGAACAGCACAAGGTGTTATGTGCATATTCTGCCCAGATGACAAACCTGCTCCAGGAAGAGGGATTTGAGGAGGTCAGGCATCTGAGGGTCGTCTCCAGGTCTTGGTTTAGCCTCTCTGTCTGACCATTAGACTCCGGGTGGAAACCAGAGGAAAGACTGGCAGTTGCTCCAATCAGCTTGCAGAAGGCCCTCCAGAACTGTGAGGTGAATTGAGGTCCCCGGTCAGAGACCACATCAGCAGGAAGACCAGAAACCCTAAAAACTTGCTGGCAGACAATTTCAGCAGTTTCTTGAGCAGAGGGCAATTTGGGTAAGGGTACAAAACGGCAGGCCTTGGAAAATCGGTCCACGATGACCAGGATGACTGTGTTCCCCTGGGAGGGAGGAAGGCCAGTGATGAAGTCCATGGAGATGTGGGACCAAGGGCATTTGGGGATAGGGAGGGGATGAAGAAGACCGTGGGGGAGGGTGTGAGGGCTCTTGTTTTGCGCACAAATGGAGCAGGCAACGACGAAGGACCGGACATCTGCCCTCATACCAGGCCACCAGAACCGCCTCTTTAGAAACTCTAATGTACTGCCAGTACCGGGGTGATTAGTTAGCTCGGAGGAGTGCCCCCACTTTAAAACCTGAGATCGCACAGAAGCTGGGACAAACAGGCGGTCTGGAGGGCCATTACCAGGATCTGGCTCTCTCTGCTGTGCTTGACGAACTATCGTCTCGATTCCCCAACGGACAGGAGCCACAATCCTGGAGGCCGGGAGAATAGGTTCAGGTGTATCCTCAGACTCTGTGTTTGGAAACAGTCTGGACAAAGCATCTGGTTTCTGGTTCTTGGACCCAGGGCGATAAGTCAAAACAAAATCAAAACGATTAAAGAAAAGAGCCCACCTTGCCTGCCGGGGGTTGAGACGTTTGGCATTCTGGATATACTCAAGGTTCTTGTGGTCTGTCCAAACGATGAAAGGATGCTGGGCCCCCTCAAGCCAATGCCGCCACTCCTCCAAGGCTAGTTCTGACACGCTCTGACATGGTGGACATGCTCATGAAGGGACTTCGAGAAAATTAGGATATCATCTAAGTAAACAAAGACAAACCGGTTCAACATGTTCCTCAGGACGTCATTGATGAAAGCCTGGAAGACAGCCGGAGCATTGGTTAACCCAAAAGGCATCACAAGATATTCATAATGCCCAGTTGGAGTGTTAAAAGCCGTCTTCCACTCATCCCCCTCCCTGATACGTACCAAGTGGTAGGCGTTGCGGAGTTCCAACTTGGTAAAAATTGTGGCCCCTTGGAGTAACTCAAAGGCTGAAGACATCAAGGGTAAGGGGTAGCGGTTTCTTACCGTGACTTTGTTCAAACCGCGATAGTCAATGCAGGGCCGTAGGCCACCATCTTTCTTACTCACAAAAAAGAAACCAGCACCGGCAGGAGAAAAGGATGGGCGAATGATTCCAGCTTCCAGAGAGTCCTTGATGTACTCTTCCATAGCCTTGATTTCCGTGAGTGAGAGGGAGAAGATTCTTCCCCGTGGAGGAACAGCTCCAGGATGGAGGTCAATTGCACAATCATAAGGCCGGTGCGGGGGCAGTGACGTGGCTCTCTTTTTACTGAAAACTTCGCTCAAATCGTGGTACTCGGGAGGGACTCGGGACAACTCGGGAGGACTAAGAGACTTCTGAGGGAGACTCGAGATTCTAGAGAGGAGGCAGGTGGCTTGGCAAGAGGGGCCCCACTCGATCACTGTTCCAGATGACCAGTTAATGTGGGGACTATGGAGAGTTAACCAGGGGAAACCAAGCACTACTGGGAACTTGGGAGAGTGGATAAGGTTAAACTGAATTCTCTCATGATGACGTTCCCCAATGCACAAAAGGAGAGGAGCGGTAAGGTGGTCAACCGTGCCTTGTCCCAAGGGTCTTCCATCAAGGGCCGTCACTGAGAGAGGGTGATCCAAGTTAGTTACAGGGAGGTGGAGGTCTTTGGCCAGGGTGATGTCCATGAAGTTTCCGGCAGCACCAGAATCTATGAGAGCCCGTAGCTTGTGGTGTTGCTGGTTACCCCAGGAAATCACAACAGGAATCTGCAGGCAAGAGTTGGGGGTAATGGGAGTAAGGGCTGCTCCCATCACAGTACTCCCCCTTCTGGACGGGACTGTGTTTTTCCCGAAAGCTCAGGACAGAATGATCTAAAGTGACCAGGCTTACCAAAATAGAGGCAGCACCTCTCTCTCATCCTACGGTCTCTTTCAGTCTGCGAGAGACGTGTTCCTCCAAGCTGCATGGGTTCTTCGGGACTAAGGGGAATGTGCTGGGGTTCTTGAGACAACTGCCACGGAATAAAAGCGGAACCACCAGCCCTGTTGCTGTGATGGAACTCAGGCCTTCGTTCTCTCAGTCAATTATCCAGTCGAATAGTGTCAGTATATCTGCCAGGATTGGGGAATCTGGCCGCCCTGCTGGCCATCCTGTGTATTGTCGAGTTGTGCTTTTGTTTGTTTTGGTTTTGCCATGTGCTTCTGTTTGTCCCTGTGTCTCCTGTCCCCGCCCCCCACCTGATCCCTATTATTACCTGGTTTGTTTCCTCCAATAGTCTGTCCCTGCTGTTCATTGTTCTGTGTATTTAAGTCCAGTGTTTGTACCTGTTCTTTGTCAGATTGTGACCTTTTGTTCTCTCTGCCAGTCTGTGTGTTTGCCTCCTGTGATCTGTAATTTTGACCGTGTTTACCTGGACCTGTTTTTGCTTTACGTTTTGGATTTGGTTGCCCTGAGGATCCCTGGCTCTGACCTTGTTTGTATCCTGTTTTGACCATTCTTTTGCCTTACGATTTGGATTTGTTTGCCCTCTGGATTTCTGGATTTGACCTTGGACTGGACACTGTTCTTGAGATTTGGATTCTGATTTTTGGTTCTGAATAAATCTTATTTTACTCAGTGGGTCTGCGATTGGGTCTTGGTCTGTCAAATCCTCACAGAATAGCCTGGTCAATGAGTGACTCCAGATCCATGGCTGGCTCTCTTGTTGCTAATTCATCCTTGATTGAACCTGATAGACCGTGATGGAAGGCAGCCATGAGAGCCTTCATATTCCAACCACTCTCTGCAGCCAGGGTGCGGAAGTGAACAGCGTATTCAGCCACACTGGTGTTGCCCTGGTGAAGCTGGAACAACCTGTTAGCTGCCTCTCTGCCTCCCTGCCTCCCTCTGGATGGTCAAATACTCTCCTCATCTCATCTGTGAAGGTGTTGTTGTTGTCATTACAAGCAGGACCTTGCTGTTCCCAAATGGCTGTGGCCCAGGCCAGGGCTTTTCCAGTGAGGAGAGTGATGTCCGATCCGTAGGGAAGGTAGTGGGCTGGAGCTCAAAAGAAAGGGAACATTGAGTCAGGAAACCACGGCAGTCCTTCGGGTTACCATCAAACCTCTGGGGAGCAGGGAGCCGAGGTTCGGAGACAGGCTGATGTGGGGGATCAGGAGGAGCTGGAGGAGCAGGAGAGGGTTGGCGATTCACTACGGGCTGTAGGGTCTGGAGAATCTCATTGAGAGCACGCTCATGTCGGTCAACTGTAGCATGGTGAGTGGCCAGTTGTTGTTGTTCGTGTCGAAGCACAGTGACATCGTGACTTGACACGGCGGCGGAGATCTGGTCTATCTGAGGGAGGATGCGGCTCTGCTGGGTCTTTTTGCATGGCTCAGTGTTGCTGTAACAATTGACCTGGGAATCGAACCCGGGGCTCTGGCATGGAAGCCCAGAGACTTACCCCTGTTCCACCAAGTGGTAGACCCAAGAGAGCAAGGCAAAAGTGCTTGAGTAAGAAGGTTTCTTTTAATCGGCAAATCTGGGCAGAGGTATCCAAGGGGGTCAGGCAAAAGTCAGAAAACAAATCCAGGCAGAAGTCAAAACCAGTGAGCAAACATATCCAAAGTCAACACCAGGGAAAACAGCAGGCAGAATCTTGGTCAAACAGGTTCGGCAACAGGGAAGGCAATCCAAGAAAACACACAGAAAATACTCAGGGCTTACAAGAAGGCTTGATCTAGAACTGCACACAGGGTAACAACTCAAGACTGAGCAAAGAACTGAACAGAACAGAACAGAAGACTTAAATAGACAGACAGAACAAGACACAGGTGCAAACAATACAACAATAATGAACTAAACAGGAACCAAACTCAGACTGAGGACCCCACATGGAAAAAAAAAGAACTACAATCCCAAAAACATGACAATTACATATGTTACCACTAGGTAAGATCATCAGAGAACACAATGCTAACTATGCTGATGATACACAACTGTACATTTCCGTTGAGCCAAATGACATAAATGCATTATACTCCTTGACCACTTGCCTGTCAGCAATCACTCAATGGATGAGTAATAATTTTTTAAAGTTAAATGAAAATAAGACTGAAATACTATTAGTTGGCCCCAAACCCAGAAGAGACGCACTTTCTACCAGACTGACACACCTAGGCCATCAAAACAAACTGGAACTCACTAGCTTTGGTGTAATTTTAGACTCAGATTTAAGTTTTAAACCCCACATAAGCAAGGTAACCAAAACAGCCTTCTTCCACTTGAGAAATATTGCCAGAGTACGCCCATTTCTAACTCAACAGGATGCTGAGAAGCTCATTCATGCTTTTATTTCAAGTAGACTGGACTACTGTAATGCTCTTTTTGTTGGTCTTCCAAAGAAGTCAGTTGAGAATCTTCAGCTAATTCAGAACTCTGCTGCTAGACTTTTAACAAAAACAAAGAAGAGAGAGCATATTACTCCTGTTTTAGCTGCACTGCACTGGCTCCCTGTATCTTTTAGAATTGATTTTAAAGTCCTTCTACTTGTGTACAAAGCTCTTAATGGCTTAGCACCCTCTTACATTACTGATTCTCTGTCGTTTTATGTTTTCTCCTGTTTTATGTCTCTTGAATTATGTGGTTTATCCTTGCTTTTTTATTGTTTGGTCTATTTTCTACCATTTTATTTATTTTATTGCTTTTTATTATTATCATTATTACTTTTATTTTTCTTTGTACTGATATGTAAAAGCACTTTGAGCTACATTCTTTGTATGAAAAGTGCTATACAAATAAAGTATTATTATTATTATTATTATTATTATTATTATTATGTTCATATCAAAATTAGACCAGGTTGATTTGTAGTATGGTTATTAAAGTACTGTTGTGTGTGAAACATACTGATCATAAAAGTAGATGAATTTCCCCCAGTATCTGTACAGCTAATGTTAGTAACTGGTCTGTGAGTTTAGTTAATGTGATAGTTTAACAAGGTCAACATTTATGGTAAAACAGTGTGGAACCTTTACAATGAATCACACTTCACAAACCAGATGACAAGTTGATGTTTTCTGTCTGTATGTATGTTTATTTCTCTCTCTCTCTCTCTCTCTGTAGGTTGTCTGGTTGTTTAGTGACAGATGAAGGTTGTTCTTCTCTGGCTTCAGCTCTGAGTTCAAACCCCTCACACCTGAGAGAACTGGATCTGAGCTACAATCACCCAGGAGACTCAGGAGTGAAGTGTCTCTCCACACAGATGAATCAACACTGTCGACTTAAGTCAGTACAGTCTGTGTATGTGCGCGCGTGCGTGTGTGTGTGTGTGTGTGCGTGTGTGTGTGTGTGTGTGTGTGTGTGAGACTCATCCACTGTCTGTTGTGTGTTTTTGTAGTGTGGACCACGGTGGAGAATTCATGATGAAACCAGGACTAAGAAAATGTGAGTACACACACACACACAGACACACACACACACACACACTGAGTTTGGTTCACCCATGGAAAAGAGACCATTTATCTAAATTCCTAAAAAAAATACAACTTTTGCTCATGTTCTCCATTTACTGAAAAAAGAGAGATAATAATATGAGATAAAATATGACTTTTACTTCATTTTTAAATTTTTTTATATAATTTTATTGTGTGTGAACAAAAGAAAGACAGAAAGTGAGTGAACAAAATAAATAAAGTGGAAAACTGGTCAGAAACGGGTTCAGGTCACGAGAGGGAAATACACGGGGTCAAGGGTCAAACAACAGTAACACACACATCAACAATAACACACTCACACTCCTTATAATGACATAATATAATAATAATAATATAATACTGAGATTTAAATAAAATAAATATCATATTTAATATTGTAATATTAATATAATAATATAATACTCTCCATTTAGTATAAAACACACACAGAGTTGAGAGTGTGTGATGTGTTTTCTCCTCTAATTTCTCTTCTTCTCTGTAGATGCCTGTGATCTCACACTGGACCCAAACACAGCACACACACAACTCTCTCTGTCTGAGGGGAACAGAAAGGTGACACATGTGAGAGAGAATCAGTCATATCCTGATCATCCAGAGAGATTTGATGTCTGGCCTCAGGTCATGTGTAGAGAGAGTCTGACTGGACGCTGTTACTGGGAGACTGAGTGGAGTGGAGATGCTGAAATATCAGTGACATATAAAGGAATCGGGAGGAAAGGAAAGAGTGATGACAGTTTGTTTGGACTCAATGAAAAGTCCTGGAGTCTGAGGTGTGTAGGTAACAGTTCCTCTGCCCGTCACAATAAACAGGAAACTGTCATACCTCACGACCCCTCACACACACACAGAGTAGGAGTGTATCTGGACTGGTCGTCTGGAACTGTGTCCTTCTACAGCGTTTCCTCTGACACACACACACTCACACACTTACACACATTCCACTGCACATTCACTGAACCCCTCTATGCAGGGTTTACTGTTTATCATTTATCCTCAGTGTCTCTGTGTCAGATAAAATAAATAAACACACACACTCTCTGAAATACACACACACACACACATTCTTTTTCTCTTTTTCACACACACACACACACACAGTGTTCATATGTGTGTGTAAAGGAGGGGGACTGAGAGTGCAGTGTGAGGCCTTTTTCACACACACACACACACACACACACACACACACACACACACACACACAGTGTTAATATGTGTGTGTAAAGTGTGTAAAGAAGGGGGACTAAGAGTGCAGTGTGAGGCCTCTTTCACACACACACACACAGTGTTGATATGTGTGTGTAAAGGAGGGGGACTGAGAGTGCAGTGTGAGGCCTTTGCACTAGTAGCGCTGACGTCAGCATGCTAAGTGGCTATGCTAAGAAAATCATTCACAGGGCGCCGCCACATTGGGGCGTTACACTGCGCATGTGTGCTAATGGGACTCTGATCGTGGAGCGGCACTATGGCAACGGAGGAGGGGTTACACTAAGGTCACGCACGTCACTGTACAGGTCCACAAGCATTGGATCCTTTATGCTGTGTTCAATACGGCTATGTGACTATTACGTATTGGCAGGGACTAGCATACATATACAAACGCGTATCTTAGTGACGGCAGGGAAATGACAGTCATTGTACATGCAACCGTTACTAATGACAACGTTAATAAAGACATATCTACATATATAAAAAACTATATACAGTTCATTACAAATCTTCCCCTTATTTACGAAAATTGCACCCTTAGCCCAACAATGTTTAGCACTTACAGTCGTCACTGACGCACACCGCATAAACGTAAACTGTCCGGGTTTTGACCTCTTCTCGCCGGAGTGGGGCTTGATCTGACGAGTCTTATATATGCTGACCTGTATCCTTAACCCTATTGGTTGTAAGGTCAGAGGGCAGCCTGGATGGACAGGTCAGATGGCTAATCCTGACCTGGACGAGAAGTTTATGGGTGCGGTCTTTGGTGTATGTGCAACTTGTTGACTTTGGGGAGCATCGGGGGGAGGGGGAGCTCTGCCAGCCTGATGGAAAAACACAGAACTTGCACAGTGCATTGGTTATCTAACATGTTGAAATCGGTAGTGTGAAATATTTCACTGACTGAAAGGACTCGTGTTTAAATAGGACAAATACTGAGAGGGTTCACTGACTGAATATAGATGGTGATGTTAAATGATTACTTTTTGAAATTATGGAAGTGTATGTGAGTCTGTGTTCTACTTTCCTTAGATAAGCATTTAGGCACTGTCTTCTGAGGCAGAGGTTCCCAACTGATGGCCCTTTTATACAGTATCATTTCCATTTATTTACACTTCCACTTGAACACACACACACACAAACACAAATGTGTGTGTATGAAGTACAGTCAGAGTTTTATTCGTGTATCAGAAATCTGTGACTGTAATAATAAACAATTATTCATTCATTTACAAAGTTTTGTAGAGATTTTTTTTTCAGAAATTCTTGTCTATTTACTTTTAAATTCTTGTTTATTTGTTTTATTTTATTACAAACACAGTGTAAACATGTACATGTCAGAGAGAAAGACAAATAAAATATCATTACATATAAAAACATTGAAAGTGTTTCTGATGCTGAACACACACACACACACACGCTCTCACACACACACTCTCTCTTTTCTCTCCCTCTCTCTCACACATACACACAGACACTCTCTCTCTCTTTCTCTCTCTCTCTCTCTTTTTCTCTCACAGACACACGCACACACAAACACTCTTTCGCTCTCTCTTTCACACACACACACACACACTCTCTCCCTCTCTTTCTCTCTCTCTATCTCACACACACAAACACACTTTCTCTTTCTCTCTCTCTCTTTTTCTCTCACAGACACAAACACACTCTTTCGCTCTCTCTTTCACAGACACACACATACACACACTCTCTCACACACACACACTCTCTCTCTCTCCCTCTCATTCTCTCTCTCTCTCCCTCTCTGTCTCTCTCTCTCTTTCTCTCTCACATACACACACACAGACAGACACTCACTCTCTCTTTCTATCCCTCCCTCTCACACACACATATTCTCTCTCTCTCTCTCTCTCTCTCTCTCTCTGTCTCTTCCTCTCTCTCAAACGCACTCTCTCTCTCTCTCTCTCTCTCTCACTCTCTCTGTCACACACACACACTCTCTCACACACACACACTCTCTCACACACACACAGACACACACTTCCTCTCTCTTTTTCTCACACACAAAAACACTCTGACTCTCTTGCTCTCTCTTTTCCTCTCTCTCTCTCCCTCTCTCTCTCACACATGCAAACACACTCTTTTGTTCTCTCTTTCACACAGACACACACTCTCTCTCTCTCTCCCTCTCTCTGTCTCCCTCTCTTTCTCTCTCACATACACACACACACACACACACACACACACACAGACACTCACTCTCTCTCTTTCTATCCCTCCCTCTCACACACACATATTCTCTCTCTCTTTCTCACTCTCTCTGTCACACACACACACACACACTCCCTCTCTCTTTTTCTCACACACAAAAACACTCTGACTCTCTCTCTTTTTCTCTCTCTCTCTCACACACACACACACACACACACTGTCTCTCTTACACACACAATCTCTCTCTCTCTCTCTCATCAGGAGGGGGAGGGATCACTACTCTCTTTTACAGCCCTACAGCAAATGGATTTTGAGGGAACGTCAAAAAAGACTTTGTACCAAACTTGTGTCAAAGTCACACATTTTAACTCACTAAGTGGACTGAAGGAATCCAAGTGCTCAGGTTTGGTGGAACCAGGGTCTTCCCCACAAGGGCGCTGGAGGTCGCTGTACAAGCCCCCCATTGAGAAGCGTACGGCGGATCTTCAATGGTGGATTGTGCATGGGGCTGTGGCCACTAACAGACATGTGACACACATTGATTCCACTGTAGGGAAGGGTTGTCCTTTCTGTCAGGCAGAGGAGACAATTAACCATCTTTTTTTGTGATGGAATAGACTTAGTGGACTCTTGGAGGTACTGGGGGAATGGTGTGGGGGTTTTGGGGAGGCATTGACGGATGAAATCTTTATTTATGGACCAAAGTACAATTATAAGCAAAGAAAAAGAAAGTGTTTGTTGAATTTCATATGAGGTCAGACAAAAATGAGCATTTGGGTAATGAGGAGAAATAAGATGAAGGGGGCAGGATTGACACACTTCTTCAGATTTGTTTTCTGTTCATTGCTTCTCAAATGTGATTCTCTTTGACAACATTACTCAGCAAACTTTAAAAATGTATGAAAAAAAGTTGACAGTTTTGACCACACTTTAATGTTGATATATAAGTTCTCTGTCTTTGTCTGTCATTAATTTTATCATTTAAATTTCATTTCAGGTCAGAGATTTTGAAGCATGAGAGAGACTTGAATCAGACACGGGGATTGGAATAGATGGATATTTTATTGGATATATTTACAATCAGCCACATGCAAGAAGCTATTGGACGCTGAGTGACACTGCCAAGGACATGGTAATTACTATGCATTCAGTGTGTTACAAGATGCATACTATACCACACAATGCTACACAACGCACCGCTACATAAACACACACACACACACACACACACACAGAGCAGATAGATAGATAGAGAGAGAGAGAAATAGACGGGGGGGGGGGGGCAAATCTGGAGCAGTTAAATTAGTTTCATAAAAAATACATAAAATCAATAAATAACACATCATTCACCATGGATCACAATTAGTTCTGCAACTAACACTTTGTCAAACAAATGCATTTACGATTACAACTCACAAGCGTAAGAATATGCCCAAAGGAACCAAAAAAACCCCCACAAAATAAACAAAAAGAGAAGTAAATGAGTGTGAACATTAATTCCTGATTGACATGTTTCGACCTTTAAAAGGTCATTGCAAATTTCCCCAGTGAGGTCACGCTAGCACAGCCTAAACTGAGACGGCCTACAACTCCTAAAATAATCTAGTTCCAATATTGTTCCTATAAGTGTTAATAAAAAAAGACTGATCCAGTGTTCGTGCTATTTTTCATACATCTATAAACTTCTCAACCTCAAGTTGCTCCACCCTTACGTTTAACCTAAACCTAAGTCTAACCTTATCTGTTAGCTTAGGAACACAAGAGATGTCAGTGAATAATTTATATCTCACTACTCCTCAACCTTTTCCCCCTGTTCAAAAAGCTTCATTTTAGATCATAAGAATTTAATTAGAAAATAGCCTACAGGTAGCTGTGCCACTCTCAAACATTTTTATTCCCTGTACACGAGGGCTGCCTTAGACTCAAACTTTTAAATTCACAGGAGTATGGGGAAAAGCTACCAGTATCAAAATGGTGTAACGTGAAACGGCTCCATTTCCAGTGAGCTGACCAGTAAAAATAGTTTACATCGATTGGAATGAGTCAGCACTGATATTCGCTTTTTTTTCTTGTCTGAACCTTTCCCTGAAAGAAATGTCTGGCTCCTGTTTTAAGAGATGGACAGAGAAGGAAAGAAAAAAAAGGAAAATAAAAAACACAAATGCACAGTCACGCGGGGCGACGCACAACGCTGCGGATGCTGAGGGTTTTCTCTGCTGGACGACATGATGACGTCACACCTGTGTTAGCGCCGACGCTTCACTGTGGCGTTTAGCACACACCACACGCCGTGTGACACATCTCTGAACGTGTCGGAAAAGTCTCTGAAACACTGAAACGCACTAACCCACGACCACAGAAAGTAACTCTTCCGTTCCTGTCCGCGACGATGGACAGACTTCACATGTTATCGCTCATCAAGATAAGGCAGAAATGTTTCTGACGCTCAAATATCTGCGCATGCTCAATAGCATACCTGACTGGCAGCGAAGCGGCTGCTCACACTGTTTGTGTTTATGGAGTGATGGCCATGAGGCACAATGACCGTGGGGAGCGATCGGAGAGTCTCTTGGCGTAGAGAGCCGTGGCTACCCACTGCCAGAGCGCTGCGCGGCTTAAGCGAAAATGAGTCGTTTCACATTAATAATGAACCATTTAAACGTGCGCTCAAATACTCCACAGGAAAAACACCGAGTGTATTTCCCGGCACTAAACCTGGGTCAAAGCATTTGTAATATGTGATAGACTGGTTTCTGTGCCAGTATTCCAGCACGCGTCATTTAACCCGTGTGTCTTTTTCTGCTGAATGACTAAAGTCCTGAACTCTGCTGACTGTTGAAGCAATGACAAACATAACACTAATGCCTTACAGAGTCTTCGTTAAAATCGCCGTTTTGTTAATTAAGAGAGGACGGGCACACGTCAACGAAGCACTGAAGAAAATGACGACAGAATCCAGTCACTCAAGTAGGTACTTCACTGACACAGGTTGATCTTGCATATTATTACGTGTTTTGTCTGCCGTATTTAGGAATTTATTATATTACATGAGACCGCAAAGTAAAGTTAATTTCTTATTCATTTTTGAGGTAAATAGCCTACATAGTTATTTGGGCAGACTTAATATGAAATGGGTTCAAAATCGCGCCTTTCCCTTGGACAAGTGAACAGCTGTATCCATAAAGACACATCTGTGAGTCAGTGAAAGTGCTGGTAAATACGCAGTAGACATTTGAAAGTAGATGAGCTGACGATGAGCTGATGAGTCCACAAGATAAAAGGGGAGACTGACAAATATTTAGGTTTTAAATAAATAATAGAATTTATTAATTTATCCCCCTGTTAGCACCACAGCCTCTGCACTGTCACTGCAGGACTAGTGGGGGTGCTGAGGGCTCCTTCATGGAGACCTACAACGAAACACAAAAAGACCTCCTGTGACCACTCCAGTCATACCCCACATCCCTCTGGTCCTCTGCATCCTTGATTCTGCTGACGAGGGAACACACACACTGAAATTACAACGCTGTCTAAAATCAGGAGCACAATCTAAATGATCACCCTCTGAATGCCCGGCTCTGTGAGCGTCTCAAAGCCCAAAGAGGGAACTTGGACCATGTCATTACTACTGCCCGAGACAGGAATGCCCCACCTCTCAAATACAGTGACAATAAAAAGAAATCATGACACATACATGTTGCTTGTGGTATTGGTATTTATGAGGAACAAAAATATATCAAAAGTGACAATATAAAACAACTGATACACCATTTTTTGTGAGGAATTGTCAGCTGGTCTTGTAATGAACTGTCACGAATCACCAATGGGAGGACGCAAGTGCAGAGTTGCAGGTTTTAATATCCAAATAAGAGAATGATAAATACAAGAAAGTAACAAACAAACAGGGTACTAGAATACGCAAAGGATTTACAGAACTGGATAAAGAACACTGTCAGGTAAGTACAAACGCTCAGAAAACACATAGGCTAGTGTAGACTTCGCAGTGTAAAATGGGAACAGAGGGGTTTAAGTAGGAGAGAGTGACTGTGTGCATGAAAGTGAAGACAGGTGCAGGTGATGAGTGAATAGACCGGTGATTAGAAAACCGGTGACGCTGATGGCTGAATGGCTGAAGTCGGCGGGGGAGGAGACGAGCTCGTTACATGAACTCAGGCCTCTCACCTAATCTAAGTCAGGGAGACATGAGTGGACAGGAAGAGGCTGTCACCCGCTCTCTGTGGTTTGCACTATTGTCTGAGGTCTTACAGCAATGACTACATCTAACATTTTATAGATCGACTGTCATACCATGGCTGGCTGTGTGGCGTTTGGATGCACCAATCGGTGGGAGAAAGGCATGTGGATGTATGGCTTCCCCAAAGGAAACAGACAGAAGAAAAAAATGGTTAGCAATGGTCAGCAGAAGCAACCTGACACTCACAAGAGATTTAATAACAGAAAACTGTGTCAAGTAAGTACTGCTTAAACAGGTGAAACAGACAAATTACTTGTGGTTAATATTTCAAAGGGTTTTATGCTTTCACATGTAGAGCAAAATGAAATTCCAACTGATCCTTACGGGGTACGTCTGGAATATGTGAGGAAACTGAACTTGCAAGCCTCTCTCTGCAGGCACATTTTGAGGAGGATCAATTCGTAGCCACAAAAAAAAGGCCAACTGAGGTTGAGGGCTGATGCTGTACCCACCATATTTGTCCATTGCCCTAGGCCTAAGAGGAGGAAGGCCCCTTCACTGAGAATACCACCAGCATTGGTAACAGTTACTGCAATGAGCAGTGACCACACCTATTGTGCTGCGACAAACTTGGCTATGATACTGTATATGTAACTCATAATAACATTGAATAATATTTCTCATTTCACGATATTTCATGTCTAGCCTACACACCCGCCATGTAAAAACAACAACACCTTATTGTTATTCCAGAGTTTGAGGGAGAAATTCAGAGAAGAGAGGACACAGACTGTGGTTATTGTGAGATGACTGAGAGGGATATGCCAGGAGACAGGGAGCATGTAGTCAGTGTAGTTCATAAACCAGTCAGCCAGGAACCAGTCAGCCAGGAACCAGTCAGCCAGGAACCAGTCAGCCAAGAACCAGTCAGCCAGGAACCAGTCAGCCAGGGACCAGTCAGCCAGGAACCAGTCAGCCAGGAACCAGTCAGCCAGGAACCAGTCAGCCAGGAGCTAGTCAGCCAGGAACCAGTCAGCCAGGAACCAGTCAGCCAGGAGCCAGTCAGCCAGGAACCAGTCAGCCAGGAACCAGTCAGCCAGGAACCAGTCTGCCAGGAGCTAGTCAGCCAGGAGCTAGTCAGGAAGACCTGAAGGAAGAACTCAAAATTGAGAAAGCAATGAGAGGAAGAGCAGAGAGAGCACTGAAACAGCAGAAAAGAATGAATGCAGCACTAAGGCACAAAAACATTATGATTCAAAAGAAATTTGCAGCAATTTTAACAAAAGATCAAATCCGAGCAATTGGACTAAAGAATAAAAGAGGGATGTGGTAGGGAAATGAAACAGTAAAAAAAGCCATAAAAATCCACTTCACTACAGGCACAACAGCCAACAAAACACTCCAGGAAATGCAAATTCCACTACCGGATATAAGAACAATACAAAGGAGGATGCAACACATTAAGCTGGAGCCAGGGGTATTAGGGGAGGTGTCTGAGATGCTGAAGCTGAAGGCAGATGGTCAGACATAGATGGAGAGGGAGTGTGTACTTACTCTGGATGAGATGGCCATCACCCCGAGTGTGGAGCTGCACATGGGGACAGGAAGGCTGTATGGGGATGTGACGCTACCTGGTCACACAGGAGCTGAGACCCATGCCTGTGTGTTTATGCTGGCAGGTATCACCACACGGTGGAAACAGATAGTAGCATACCACTACAGTGGTAATTCCACTGATGGGGCAGTATACCGGCCAATCATACTTAACATCATAGAGACAGCAGCCTCTGTAGGGCTTCACGTGGTGAGTGTCCTGACAGACATGGGCAGCCCTGACAGAGCGATGTGGAAGTCCTCTGGAGTGGACTACAATCACACATCGGCCCCACATCCAGTCCAGTCACACAGGAGGCTATACTTATACTGGAAATCCAGCACCACATGCTGAGCCAGGGACACAAGTTTGTGTTGACCAGCAGATTCATGCAAGACTGCCTGGAAAACACCTTCAGCTGTGTCAGACAGAGGAACCCTGTCCCAACTCCAGCTGAGTTCAGTTATGCACTGTGAGCGATTACTGTTGGACAGGTCCTGTCGACAGTGAAAACTGGAAGCTAGCAGGAGGATGATGGCGACCATTTAGCGGACGTCCTGGACACAAACGAAAGCTTCCGTCACCCTGGCCTTAGAGTGGAGGAGCTGATGGAGTCAAGAGCAGCACCTGAACTGACAAAATCAGACACCTGTGTTCTGTACCACCTCCACCAGCCTAAATAACCACCAGACAGCCTGGTCATCACTCCACCAGCCTAAATAACCACCAGACAGCCTGGTCATCGCTCCACCAGCCTAAATAACCACCAGACAGCCTGGTCATCGCTCCACCAGCCTAAATAACCACCAGACAGCCTGGTCATCGCTCCACCAGCCTAAATAACCACCAGACAGCCTGGTCATCGCCCCACCAGCCTAAATAACCACCAGACAGCCTGGTCATCGCTCCACCAGCCTAAATAACCACCAGACAGCCTGGTCATCACTCCACCAGCCTAAATAACCACCAGACAGCCTGGTCATCGCTCCACCAGCCTAAATAACCACCAGACAGCCTGGTCATCGCTCCACCAGCCTAAATAACCACCAGACAGCCTGGTCATCGCTCCACCAGCCTAAATAACCACCAGACAGCCTGATCATCACTCCACCAGCCTAAATAACCACCAGACAGACTGGTCATCGCTCCACCAGCCTAAACAACCACCAGACAGCCTCATCATCGCTCCACCAGCCTAAATAACCACCAGACAGCCTGGTCATTACTCCCCCAGCCTAAATAACCACCAGACAGGACGGAAACACATCTCCTCTCTCATAGTATAATGAACCTGGGTGCCTTTTTGAGCTATCCATACTGGACAAAGTAAATATCAGAGTAAATAAGCCCTACTTATTCACAAAGATTGCACCCCGACTGAACAAAACACAATGATCACTTATGTCAGGGTAGCCTCTCCCACGGTGTGTGATGTTCACCACAAATTAATTGGCAAACAACAAACAGGCTATGTCCATAAAATGTATTTCATCCAGAACACATTCTCGTTTTTCCTCAGTTTGTCTACAACCAACCAGCTAACTAGCTAATATCAGGTTAGCCAAATGACATTAGCCACATTCATTTTAATCAGGTGTATTAACATGGTAGTGAAATGGAAACGTTAGCGGCGGTAGCTGGCTAAGCTACCTTCGATCATGACTATTAATTAAGATACACATTAACAGTTTATGCAAAGCACGTACAAAACCCGACATTAACTGTATTAATGACAGATAATACATAAAATGTTTAAAAAATCTCTTATTTGATCAACTTACCGCTGGAAGCGCTTGGCGAGCAATGAAAATGCATGTGGTTCTATGCCGTGAATGTCAATGTTTATAACTATTCACTGTCCCCATGACCCGGAAACTGGCCAGAATTGTGTCCGCCATTTTTTACAATGATCCCCCGTGGGAGTGTCGCAACTCTCTCTCTCAACGGCTCTGGTATAAAACATTTATAATAACAAGTTTAAAAGGACTTGACTTATGTATAAAACATTTATAATAACAAGTTTGAAAGGACTTGACTGATGTATAAAACATTTATAATAACACGTTTAAAAGGTCTTGACTAATGTATAAAACATTTATAATAACAAGTTTAACAGGACTTGACTGATGTATAAAACATTTATAATAACAAGTTTAAAAGGACTTGACCGATGTATAAAACATTTATAATAACAAGTTTAACAGGACTTGACTTATGTATAAAACATTTATAATAACAAGTTTAAAAGGGCTTGACTGATGTATAAAACATTTTTAATAACAAGTTTAAAGGGTCTTGACTGATGTATAAAACATTTATAATAACAAGTTTAAAAGGACTTGACTGATGTATAAAACATTTATAATAACAAGTTTAAAAGGACTTGACTGATGTATAAAACATTTATAATAACAAGTTTAAAAGGACTTGACTGATGTATAAAACATTTATAATAACAAGTGGTGAACACTGCAAGTGGCTTCAACTGCATTTACATGTTCAGGATCTTCAAGAGCTCATCTTTTTACTTCACAGTTTTTTAAAAGCCAACCTTATTTTTCTCTGCACGAAATTAAAAGCCAGTCCTTCTCACCCCAGAAACTTTCCATATTTACATATTGCGATTACGCTGCCTGATGTTGTGACGTAGCGTGTTGTTCACTTTTAACTGTATATTCCACATTGTAGGCTATCCGGTGTTTTCCAGGATTTCAGACTACTCACTTTAAAAAATGTTAAACCTTTAATCATTTCCTCAAGAACAGCCGAACCGGTAGAGACGATATAGGATATATCCGGGGTGCATATTTCATACTAGGCGCAGAATTACTTCGACTCTAGCCTTCCATCCTGCCTAAGTGACAAGCAGTAAATTTTCAGACGGTACTCACAGTACCTAAAAGTCCGCGATAGTCCTTGATTCACAGTACGTCTAACCAAAGTACTTCTATCTAACATCAATGGAACACCTGCCTCTTTGAGGTATATTATTTGCAGAAAGAGAGGTTTTCATTCAGAAATAAAGTGGAGGTGACATTTGTCTTAGCGGCGATATTAGGCATATTTATAAATGTGTGCCCCGCTAGTGTTCTTTGTTCGACTATCCGTAGAGACGGAATTCTTATTTGACCTAAGTGATCAGGCAAGTGCTTTCTGGGAGTCTGAGAGAGAAAACGAAAGTAAACGTTGCTCTGTTCTCAACGCCATTTACAACAGAAAATTAACTTCGAGTGAAATGAGATTTATTTAGTGCGACGTTGTAAAGAACTATGGTAAGTGTTTAAAACTGTTGTTTTACATGTAGATGGTTGTAATGATTTGCTTTGTTCCTAAAACAGTGGTAACAGCATTATCTACTAAATCGTTGCACATAAGGTCAACCGATCAAAACTTAGGCCGGTGAAGGAAGGAACGCGGAACATACGAACACGCTTTGAATCGAACACACATAATCGCTTAAAATATTAAAATGAATATCTATTTATTTAAAAAAATATATTCACACTGGTGTTTTTGTGCCCTTCTTGTCCGCAAACCGGCCGTTAAAGCGATGATATTTGAGTTTAAGAAAGTTATTTCTCAACCATTCATCGAGTAACGAGGAACAATACTTCTCGTGTCCTACTTGGATTATCTGATTAATTTGATGAATTTGTGTCAGGCAACACCAAAGCAGGGGACGCAACCTGAGAGAGAGAGTGTGTGTGTGTGCGTGAGCGTGTGTGTGTGGACCTAAAACATATTATTGCGTACATAAATTTGTGTGTGTGTATACCTTAAAACATGTGATTGTGTATATAAATTGTAGTGTGTGTGTGTGTCTGTGTCTGTGGACCTTAAAACATGTTATTGTGTATATAAATTGTAGTGTTTATGTGTGTGTGTGTGTGTGTGTGTGTCCACAGGACCAGAACAGTTGCACTGTCTGAACAAGTCTCAGTGGACATTGTGAGAATGGAGAAAACTAAAAGGATTGACTGTGGGGACAGAGAGGAGAAGAACACTGTCTGTAGAATGAGTCAGTCTGGACAGTGTGAGGAGGAGGATCCTGTTGACTACAGGACACAGAGACCAGCATCTCCAGTACCCAGCTGTGTGTCTATGAAGAGTGACAGATCCATGCCTCAACCTCCAGTCTTCAGCAGAGAACCAGTCCCCTCTGAGTCACAGTGAGTGACTGTATTTATACTGTATTAACTATATGTATAATATAAATTGATATTAACACTGTGTATAATAGATTCATACTGATAATGTCAGTGTGTATAAACCCAGCTAAAGAGAGATCACACAGGTTACAGTGAGATGTGTGGATATTTTCATTCAGATATTTGGAATCAAAGAGAGTGAAACTAAAACACAAACAAAATGCTGTTCATATGTTGTAGTTCTTGGCTGTTATGAAACCAAACATTGATCTGAGTAAATGAAGTGGTCACCAAACAACAGGAAATGTCACACACTGATTCAGTCACTTTACCTGTAAACTCTTCAATGATTTTCAGATGATTTTTCAGCAGATGATTCCTTATTGTCACTCTGTCACATTGACCAGTGTTTATGACATATGATATGCTGTATATTCTACACTGACTTACCTGCTCAATTCTCCCAGACCTCAGTACACACTCAGTACACACCATTCAAATCATTCTCATCCAACAAGGACACAGTTCACACTGCAAGGACAACCATTAAAAACAGGGCCGGCCAAAGCCTTTATGGGGCCCTGAGCAGAATTTGACTGGGGGCCCTCCACCGCCTCGACACCACCAATACTAATGACTATTGTCAATGTTTGATCATTCACACACCTACTGTAAATCTAACACACCCATTATCAGTTTTATTAGTGGTAGCTGTGTTGCTTACATCATACCAATGTCAGCCTGGCATGTTTTTACCCCTCTATGGTTTTTAATCTTAAAAGGTAGCAAACTCACAAGAGTGGTCTGGTGTTCATTTGCACTTTAATATTCAGAATGATACAGTACTAAATGGCATACTGAATGTTTTGTACTGAAAAAGTAACAAAAATAAACCAGCAGACAATGCATTGACTGTAAAAAAGTTAACCACTTTAATGGATTTTGGTTTAAAAAATTTGCAGTGTGGAAAAGTGCAGAACATATGACGGAGTATTAGGGCCACAAAATGACCACTTTGTTCTTGTCTTTATTCTCGTGACATTACGACCTTATTCTGGAAGTCTCCGAATTTTTTTACCCTCGGTGTGGCCCTAATACTCCTTTGTAAGAACAACAATCAACTCCAGTTAAAATCAAATGACTTAGATAAACAGAGGGATATGTCCTTTTTACAACATTATTTTTTTGCTGCTTTTTCCATCGACACAGAGGACAGGACTGTAATCTAACGTTAGTCTGACTGACTGTGTTTGTATCAAAATACAGTTAATGTCAGTTACAGTGTGTATGTGTATGAACATGACACCAGCTCTGACAGAGGCAGCAGTAACTGATTAAACCAATAGTATTAGCTCACCAGCCCGTTAACATAATAATGTGTTTTTATAAGATCACCACAATATAATATATCACAACTAAATAAATAAATAAAGTCAACTCTCTTGTGGGACATTTTAAGCGCTCTTGGGGGCCCTCTGGTGGCCAAGGGGGCCTTAAGCAGCTGCTTTGTTCACTTATATGTCAGGCCGGCTCTGTGTGTGTGTGTGTGAGTGAGACAGTATGTGTGAGAGAGGGAGAGACAGACAGAGGGAGAGAGATTGTGTGTGTGTGTGTGTGTGAGAGAGAGGGAGACAGCGAGAGAGAGAGAGATTGTGTGTGTGAGAGCAAATGAGAGGGAGAGGGAGAGAGAGACAGAGAGAGAGAGAGAGAGAGAGAGAGAGAGAGAGAGCAAGTGAGTATGTGTGTGTCTGAGAGAGAGAGAGAGAGAGAGAGTGAGTGAGTATATGTGTGTCTGAGAGAGAGAGAGAGAGAGCGAGAGAGAGAGAGAGATTGCGTGTGTGAGAGCGAAAGAGAGATAGGGAGAGAGAGAGAGAGACAGAGAGAGAAAGAGAGACAGAGAGAGAGAGTTAGTATGTGTGTGTCTGAGAGAGAGAGAGAGAGAGAGAGAGAGAGAGATAGTATGTGTGTGTCTGAGAGAGAGAGAGAGAGAGAGAGAGAGAGAGAGAGACAGAGAGAGAGAGAGAGAGAGAGAGTGTGTTTTCATTAGCAGTGTTTGTCTCAAACGGCTGAGGGAGAATGTTAACAGGCCTGTGGTTTAACTGTATGTCAAACACCAGAAAATAGCTGAGGTTAAAGGGCATTAACTGTCAGATTTTTCATTCTCTCTATAAATGTATTTACTGGGCTGTAGAGATGATATAACTTGTGTTAAGGGTCATCCGTGTGTTCTCAAATTTGTTTTTTAATCATTTGAAACATCATCCCAGAAAAGACACTATTTCAAAGTAATACTTGTTTACATAGAAGATATGACATAAAGTAGAATAAAATACAATAAAACAAAACAAAATCTATAGTGTGGAGTGAAAAGCTTGTATAGCTGAATGAGGATGTAGTTGAGACAGTCTTCTCTGTTCTCTGTCTGAGTGTTGGTTTGGTAGATGTTGGGAAGAGCAGTCAGTCAGAGCTAAGTATGTTTGATGGTTTTCTCTGTCTTTATATGCTGTTGTCCTGCCTGAAACCTCCAATTCTGCGTGAGAGAGAGAGAGTGTGTGTGTTTGTGTGTGTGTGTAAGAAAGAGAGAGAGAGTGTGTGTGTTTGAACAAGAGACAGAGAAAGAGAGAGATAGAGAGAGAGAGAGAGAGAGAGAGTGTGTGTGTGAAAGAAAGAGAAAGAGTAAGTGTGTGTGTGTGTGCGAGAGAGAGAGAGAGAGAGACAGAGAAAGAGAGAGAGAGAGAGAGAGAGAGTGTGTGTGAGGGAGATAGCCCATTAACACAATATTGTGTTTTTGTGTGATCACCACTGATATAATATATCACAACTAACTAAATAAATAAATGAATAAATACATTCAAGGTCCCTTGTGAGACATTTTAAGCGCTCTTGGGGGCCCTCCAGGATCAGTACAGGTGTGGTCTGTGTCAGCAGGTCCAGAGAGATTGTTTTTTGTATCCACCTCTCTCTCTCTCTCTCTGCAGTGTGGAGACAGATCTAACTGAGGATCAGTCTGGATGTTTTCAAAACATCCAACACAGCACATCCATGTCTGAGTCAGATGATGTCCTGCTGAGAATCATTGAGGGTCATAAAACCACCCTGAAAAAGAAGTATGAGTGCTTATATGAAGGTGTCACACTAAAAGAAAACCAAACCCTCCTCAACAGCATTTACACAGAGCTCTACATCACAGAGGGAGAGAGTGAAGGAGTGAATGAGAAACATGAGGTTTTACAGATTGAAACAGCATCCAGGAAATGGGTTTCTCAAGACAAACCAATCAGCTGTAATGACATCTTCAAACCCTTGTCAACCAGCACAACTGTACAGCAGAAAAAAGCCTTGTCTAGTCAGGAACCAGGAAGGGACAGAAAAAAGCCAGAAATCAGAACTGTACTCACCAAGGGCATTGCTGGAATTGGAAAAACAGTCTCTGTGCAGAAGTTCATTCTGGACTGGGCAGAAGGAAGGACCAATCAGGACATTGACTTCATGTTGGTTCTTCCTTTTAGAGAACTGAACTTGGTTAAAGATGAACAGTTCAGTCTTCATGGACTCCTGCTAGAGTTTCACCCAGAGCTGAAAGACTTGGATCCAAAGAAATATAATGACTGTGAAATGCTGTTCATCTTTGATGGTTTTGATGAGAGTCGACTTCAGTTGAATATTTCTGAGAGGCTGTGTGATGTGACCAAAACATCATCAGTGAATATACTGATATCAAACCTCATCAAAGGAAATCTTCTTCCCTCTGAACTCATCTGGATAACCTCCAGACCAGCAGCAGCCAGTCAGATCCCCTCTCAGTTCATCAGTCGTGTGACAGAAGTCCAAGGATTCAGTGATTCACAGAAAGAGGAATACTTCAGAAAAAGAGTCAGCGATGAGAGTCAAGCCAACAGAATCATCTCACACATCAAGACATCAGTGAGTCTCCACATCATGTGTCACATCCCATTGTTCTGTTGGATTTCAGCCACTGTGCTTCAGGAAATGCTGCGTCCAGACAATGTTAAAGAGATCCCTAAAACTCTGACTGAGATGTACACACACTTCCTGCTCATTCAGACTAAAATGAAGAGGCAGAAATATGAGGAGAAAGTTGAGACAGACTCAAAGATTCTTCTGGAATCAAGCAAGAAGATCTTACTGAAACTTGCTAAACTAGCTTTTAATCAGTTGCTGAGGGGCAATGTTATGTTTTATGAAGATGATCTGAGAGAATGTGACATTGATGTGAGTGAGGCCACAGTGTACTCTGGGATTTGTACTGAGATCTTTAAGGAGGAATCTGTGCTTCGTCAGAAGAAGGTCTACTGCTTTGTGCATCTGAGTGTTCAAGAGTTCTTTGCTGCTCTCTATGTGTTTTACTGCTATGTGAACAAGAACATGGAGGCACTGAAGAAAAACACCAGACCTTTGCCAGACAATGTTTCCTTGGATAAGCTGCTGAAGGGAGCTGTGGATAAATCTTTGGAGAGTAAGGATGGACGTCTCGATCTGTTTATCCGTTTCCTTCATGGCATCTCACTGGAGTCCAACCAGAAACTCCTACAAGGCCTGCTGACACACACACAGAACAACCAGCAGAGCATCAAGGAAATAAGCCGTTACATCAAAGAGTTAAATAAAGACGGTGTCCCACCTGAGAGATGGATCAATCTACTGCACTGCCTGACTGAAATGAATGATCACTCTCTTCATAAAGAAATTCAAGCTTTTGTCAAGTCTGAAAATTACACAACTGAACTCTCACTTGCACACTGCACAGCACTGGCCTACATGTTTCTGATGTCAGAGGAGGTGCTGGATGAGTTTGACCTGAAGAAATACAAGACATCAGATGCGGGTCGTAGGAGACTGCTCCCAGCTGTGAGGTGCTGCAGAAAAGCTCTGTGAGTTTTCAGTTTCACTTCACAACACTCACTCTTTAGAACAGTGGTTCTCAACCGGCGTGCTGTGGAATTTTGAAGAACCCAATGCATTTTTCTACAGGCTCATGAAACAGTATTTTTAAATACACCAATGACACTACTTCTTAAATAAAACCGTTTGTTGGTCGTCACTTATTCACAACTTTTAATTTTTTTTATCTAGATGGCCTTTAGTCCCATTCTCAGTTTGATTATGAAAATAAATTTAGGTTTGGGGAGGAGGATTATTATTATAGTGACCAGAGAAGACGGTCGCTTATGGCAAACCGTTTTAATATTTAATCTCTAGACTGGATATATATTGCAGATATCTGTAATTCAGTTGTTCCTAGTCAAAAAGGACATTTTTGATATCCACAGTGACATTCTTCCCATTTCAGATATCTACAACCCAGTTGTTAGTAGTCGTAATTTTAATGTCAGATATCTAAAATCAAAAAACCATTCCTGATATACATAATGTGATTTTGAATATCTAGAATACTAGTAAAAATGTCATACTGGATATCCACAACTCGTATTATGACTAGTAAAAATGCAATTTCAGATATCTACAGTTAAAATTTAGACTAGACACAATGCAATTGCGGACATCCACAAATGTATACTTCTTGCTCCGATGCACTTCAGTGCATTTTTAAT
Source organism: Chanos chanos (assembly GCF_902362185.1). Lineage (NCBI taxonomy): Eukaryota > Metazoa > Chordata > Actinopteri > Gonorynchiformes > Chanidae > Chanos > Chanos chanos. The sequence goes on from NC_044503.1 coordinate 39,045,365, forward strand.
AAATTACATGATTGTCTGTCTGACTTGACTATCTGTTTGATAATTATCTGACAGTCTGCTGTAGTGTAATATGGGTCAAATCTGACTAAAGACATTATAGCCTGTCATACTGTGTGTGACATTCTTCATAATCGATAACCAATTTTAAGTTGGTGTGCCTTGACATCCTGGTTTGACCTTTGATGTGCCTTAGCCCCAAAAAGGTTGAAACGCTCTACTTCAGAAGTTTTATTTGGAGGGGAATTGGTGGGAATTCCCTGGTCATATTTTGCCATGTCTTTGGAGAATACATATAAAGTAATGAATTACAGCATTTTATGGATGAGGGTGGCTGCAAGAACAAAATGAAAGAAAAAACAGTTAAGAATTGACTTCAGTCATTTTCTCCATTCAGTAATTGCCATAATTTTCAGAACGTCTGTGATGTGTAGTCAAAGCTGATGTGTTTAGACAGGTCACAAAGACATTAATAGCAGTGTCTGAACAATCTCCCTGTCTCTCTCTCTCTCTCTGTCTCCCTCTCTCTCTCTCTCTCTGGTTGGATGCTGGGTGTGTGAGAGCATGTTCTCAGTGAAAGGACTGGGGAAAAAGGCTGTTCCCTTGAATTCTGTTTGTGTCTCTTTCTCCTTTTTCCTTCTACTCATCATTTTTTAACACTGGGTGAAAAATATATAGTATTGTATATATTTCAGATGCCTCCTGGACAATGCTGTGTTTATAGGGCAGCTATAAATGTAATGTCAATATCTGAATGTGGAGGATGGTTATAACATCAAAATTTCCATAAAACAACTATAGGAGCCTAATGCATAATGCCTATGAAATGTTAGTTTTGTGTTTGTATTTGCGCATCAGCTTGTGGGTTTACAGTTGTCATGCATGTCAGGTGGGTGTAGGTGTAGGTAGTGTTTGAAAGAATGAGGGAACATATTCACCTGTTCACCGGTATGGCAGCATGGAGAGGGGAGGAGTAGGGAGTGTGTATTTTTTGTTGACCCACTTACTGTTTTAGATGCTCATGGTTTTTCCTTTGCTTTACCTTGCTATTCTAGTGTTCAGGTTTGACGTCTGAAATAGTCTTGTTTTGATTTGTGGAAATAAACGATCGAACGTAGATGCCTGGAAGCTGGATTTTTATTGTTTGTAGCAAGTCAGTGGTGCAGAACTCCTCTCAGTTACTTTTTAGTTTGTTCATAGTCACTATAACAACCATTTGTCTGGATTAACATTTTTAATAATGTTATGATGAAATGTCATAAAAAAGTCCAGCTCTAGAAGTGATTTACAGGATAATTTTATTCTTTGAAAAGCCAGTGTTTTGTTTTCCTTCTCCCTGTGTAGACTCAGAGACTATAAACTCACTCAGCAGTCCTGTGAAACTATCGCCTCAGCTCTGACGTCAGTGAACTGCCCCCTGAGAGAACTGGACCTGAATAACACTGGTCTTCAGGATTCAGGAGTGACGATGCTCTATGCCGCACTAAAGAATCCAAACTGTCAACTGGAAATACTGAGGTCAGTCATTCTGAATGGAGCAACGTGTTGATAAGTTTTACAGTCATTCAATTAAATGATAAACATGTGAACAGTGTTAAAAAGAATGAGTGGATGATGTCATTGCAAATAAATGGAGTTTTAATTCCACTCAAGCTGGACACTGGGACAAAGGGCAGTTTGATTAGTGAGAGTGATATCAGAGCAGTGAAAATAAAGCCTCACATTCACGGGAAGGCCGTACAGCTCAAGGCCTACAGTGGACAACACATGGAAACTAAGGGCACATACAGACTCAGAGTTAAAGTAAAGGAGAGAGAAGATCACCTTATGTTTGTTGTGGTGTCAGATAGGCGTGACTGACTTTTGGGTGATGAGACTTGTGAGGACTTAGACCCAGTTAAAAGGGTTTACTGTATCAGCAGCTCCAATGATCAGATCTATAGTGTAGATGTAATTGTGCAGAGATTTCCAGATGTCTTTAAAGAGTTTGGTATTCTAGCATTCACATATAAGATATGATTGAAGGACGACATGCAGTCAGTAGTCCATGCTCCCAGGAGGGTCCCAGAGCCACTTAGAGATTGTCTAAAGAAAGAGTTAGACAGAATGGTGTCTCTAGGAGTGATAAAGAAAGTGGAAGAGCCCACAGAATGGGTGAATTCAATGGTCTGTGTCAAAAAAGCAAATGGTGATCTGCACATGTGCATGGACCCAAAAGATTTAAATGTAAATATCAAACCTAATGCAAACATGATCAAATTCCTACAAGGGAAGAACACAAAGTACAGCACAAAGTAGTGTACATTTAACACTACGTTTGGGCGTTTTTTGTTTTGGAAGGGACTGCCGTTTGGAATTTCCTCCGCTCCTGAAATATTTCACTGTGCCATGGGACATACTGTTGAGTACATAGACGGTGTGTGTGTTCATGTAGACAACATTGTGTTATGCGGTGTGTGTTTATGCAGACAACATTGATCATCCTCATTGCATGTAATACAGACTTTTTGGTGACAAGCTTTCAGGAGATGGTGTTAAGCTGGACAAGAACAAGGTGCAAACGATCCTCAACACGCCCAGACTCACTGACAAAAAGTCTGTAGTACATGCAATGGGGATGATCAGTTTCAGAAAATTCAGACTGAACCTGTCTTCACAAACAGTTTACCTGAGAGAACTGTTACATCATACAAGTGAATTCAAGTGGACTGAGAATCATGAACAAGAATGGGAGAGACTGAAAACCAATCTAACTACAGAGTCAATAGTCAGCTTCTCTGACTCAAAGAAACCAACCAAGATATCCACTGATCCACTGACGGTTGTCACATATGCCTCAAGGACGATGACTCAGACTGGGAGAGAATGTCTAGGGTTAGTGTATGGGGTTGAGAAAGTCCACAGCTATGTGTACGGCTCAAATCAAAAGTGATTGTGGATGAAACTGCAAAAGACAAAGTTTGCAAAGGGTCATAACAAATCTTAAGAAGAACTTTGCAGAACACTACAGCTTTTATCATCTAAGTTCAAGTCTGCTGTATGATCAGTCAAACGGCAGAGCCAAGAAAGGAGTTCATATTGTCAAACAGCTGCTTAAGGAGGTGACAGACAATAAATCAGATCCTTATTTAGCTCTGTTAAGTTACCGAGCTTCACCTGTGCAACATGATGTGTCTCCTGCTGAACTTTTTTGAGTCACAAATTATGCATCATGCTTCAAAAGAAAAAAAAATCAAGCTCTTGAAAAAGAGGCAAAAAGCAAATGATGACTTTCAGTGCATGACACTGTGAGAGTTGAAGATTCAAACACCTGGAAAATAAAGACACAGTTCCAAAGGTAGTGGGTCCAAGATCTTAAACAGTCAGGACGGAGGATGGACAAACCCTTAGGAGGAATCGTCAGTCTCTTCTGAAAACGAGAGAGACTCTGCAGGAGCAGACTAATGGAGGAGATACAGTCTGTGATTCATCATCTGATCCAGTTTACAATGTTACATCAGAACCAGCACCACTGCAAGACAACGCTGGTCCAGCTGAACATACATACTAACCTGTGTTGAGAAGATCCACACACACTGTCAAACCACCTGACAGGCTGAATCTGTAAAAGAAAAGAGAAAAAAAATCCGTGAAACGGGACACTGACATTGTCCATCTGAAATGGAATTTGAGATGAATAGTTGAACTGACACTTAACATTTAAAAAAAGAGAGAGAAACGCACTTATGTTTGTTTCTTTTGGAAATTTCTTTGGACTTCATTTCAGTTTAATCGTATGCAAAGGTTTTGTGGGAGAGAATTCTCAGCCTGGGCCAGATATGACCGAGAATCCAGCCACACTCATCATCTTCTTATAAAAAGACAGTCATAATTTTCAGAGTCTGATGCAGTACACATTTATTGCATAAACTCAGAGCAGCATACAACAAACAGAGCCGGTCCTGGGAGTGACTAACTAACCGGTACACATCACCTATAGTTATACAAAAGTCATGTCAGGGATTATCCAATGATTGTCAAGACAGTCATTAGAGGACTTCCCATCTTCTTTGCCTATGTTGTTAGACACCTTCATTTCCTAATGATGTAATCAGGAACTGACGTCTTGACCCAGGCCAAACTCAGAAATAAGTGAGAATACTGTCTTACATCAGCACCCGCACTGATAAATAAACAAAAATGAATGAGTGCTTGTTAGAGAATACAAAGAATAAATGAGAGCACTCTTTCATCTTATCATAGTGCCCTTGGCTATATTCCAACACAGTCAGACTTCTCATCTTCTCCAAAAAAGGCTCACACCATGTAACCTTGAATGTTTGACCATCAGCACTCTCTGCACAGAGACAAACTCAATGACCTTTCTATTCCTCCATTTACAGATCACATCTTTATAAAAGAATTTCATACATTTACTTTAATATAAATGATTATATGGTTATAAATTCTTAAAGCAAAATAATTACTGACAAAGAATATAAATGATTATACTGATTAACTCACACAAAATGATTACATAACTATTACGATGTTTTCATAAACCAAAGAAACATTTTATTTCTCCAACAGTTTGTTCTTGCACAGTTTAATTTTATTATACGGAATAACTTGCTCTCGTGCCTCAAAGGAAAGGGGATATAGTGATATAAAAATAATTCTGTTGTGTAGTGACGTGCCAGACCCGCTAGATGGCGGTATTCTGTGTTGTAGAACACCCCAGTCCAGTCCGCTGGGGCCCTCGCCCCATCACCATCTAGGGACTCTGTAGTTCTATTGGGAGACTTCAATGCTCACGTTGGCAATGATGGAGAGACTTGGAGGGGAGTGATTGGGAGGAACGGCCTACCCGATCTGAACCCGAGTGGTGCTTTGTTATTGGACTTCTGTGCAAGTCATGGATTGTCCATAACGAACACCATGTTCGGGCATAAGGTAGCTCATAAGTGTACCTGGTACCAGAGCTCCTTAGGCCAACGGTCGATGATCGACTTTGTAGTTGTCTCATCAGACCTGCGGCCGTATGTGCTGGACACTCGGGTGAAGAGAGGGGCAGAGTTGTCAACTGATCATCACCTGGTGGTGAGTTGGATCAGATGGCGGGGGAGGCTGCCAGACAGACCTGGTAAACCCAAGCGCATAGTGAGGGTGAACTGGGAACGGCTGGCTGAGGACCCTGTACGGAAGATCTTCAACTCACACCTCCGGAGGAGCTTCTCCCTGATCCCGAGGGAGGCTGGGGACATGGAGTCTGAATGGACCCTGTTCAGAGCCTCCATTGTTGAAGCGGCAGCTTTGAGCTGTGGCCAGACGGTCGTTGGTGCCTGTCGTGGCGGCAACCCAAGGACCCGGTGGTGGACGCCACCGGTGAGGGAAGCCGTCAGGCTGAAGAAGGAGGCCTTCCGGGCTTGGCTAGCACGGGGGACTCCGGAATTGGCTGAGAGGTACCGGCACGCCAAAAGGGCAGCAGCGACGGCTGTCATGGAAGCAAAAACTCGGGTATGGGAGGAGTTTGGGGAGGCCATGGAAAAGGACTTTCGGTTGGCCTCAAAGAGGTTCTGGCAAACCGTCAGGCGACTCAGGAAGGGCAGGCAGGGCCTCGTCCAGGCTGTTCTCAGCAGGGACGGGGAGGTCCTGACCTCAACTGAGGATGTGGTCGGACGGTGGAAGGAACACTTTGAGGAGCTCCTAAATCCGACTGACACGCCCTCCATAGAGGAGGCAGGGCCAGAAGATTCAGGAGGGTCGTCACCCATCTCTCTGGCAGAGGTCACTGAGGCAGTTAGAAAACTCCACAGTGGCAAGGCGCCAGGGGTGGATGAGATCCGCCCTGAAATGCTGAAGGCTTTGGATGTTGTTGGGCTGTCATGGCTGGCACGCCTCTTCAACGTTGCGTGGGAGTCAGGGACAGTGCCTGTGGAGTGGCAGACGGGGGTGGTGGTCCCCATTTTTAAAAAAGGGGACCGGAGAGTGTGCTCCAATTATCGGGGTATCACACTACTCAGCCTCCCTGGGAAAGCCTACTCTAGGGTACTGGAAAGGAGACTGCGGCCGATTGTCGAACCTCGGATACAGGAGGAACAATGTGGATTCCGTCCTGGCCGTGGAACAACGGACCAGCTGTTCACCCTCGCAAGGATACTGGAGGGATCATGGGAATTTGCCAATCCAGTCTACATGTGTTTTGTGGACCCGGAGAAGGCTTACGATCGTGTCCCCCGGGGTGTCCTGTGGGGGGTACTGCGGGAGTATGGGGTGCCAGGTTCGCTGCTGCGAGCCATTCGGTCCCTGTACAACCGCAGTGAGAGCTGTGTCCGTATTCTCGGCACAAAGTCAAAGTCATTCCCAGTGAGTGTTGGACTCCGCCAGGGCTGTACCTTGTCTCCGATCTTGTTCTTAATTTTCATGGACAGGATCTCAAGGCGCAGTCGGGGTGAGGAGGGTGTCCAGTACGGTGGCCTTAGGATTGCGTCTCTGCTTTTTGCAGATGATGTGGTTCTGTTGGCCTCATCAAACTGTGACCTCCAGCACGCATTGGGGCGGTTTGCAGCCGAGTGTGAAGCGGTCGGGATGAGGATCAGCACCTCCAAGTCCAAGGCCATGGTCCTATGCCGGAAAAAGGTGGCTTGCCCCCTCCGAGTTGGGACTGAGTTCCTGCCTCAGGTGGAGGAGTTCAAGTATCTCGGGGTCTTGTTCACGAGTGAGGGTAAAATGGAGCGGGAGATTGACAGGCGGATCGGGGCGGCGGCGGCAGTCATGCGGTCGTTGTACCGGACCGTCGTGGTGAAGAAGGAGCTGAGTCAGAAGGCAAGGCTCTCAATTTACCAGTCGATCTTTGTTCCAACCCTCACCTATGGTCACGAACTCTGGGTAGTGACCGAAAGAATGAGATCGCGGATACAAGCGGCGGAAATGAGCTTCCTCCGCAGGGTGGCTGGGCGCACCCTTAGGGATAGGGTGAGGAGCTCGGACACCCGGGAGGAGCTTGGAGTAGAGCCGCTGCTCCTCCGCATTGAAAGGAGTCAGTTGAGGTGGTTCGGGCATCTAGTCAGGATGCCTCCTGGGCGCCTCCCTATGGAGGTGTTCCGGGCGCGACCAACTGGGAGGAGACCCCGGGGAACACCCAGGACACGTTGGGAGAAATATATATCTCGGCTGACCTGGGAACGCCTTGGGATCCCCCAGGAGGAGCTGGTGGATGTAGCCGGGGAAAGGGATGTCTGGGCGACCCTCCTCAGCCTGCTGCCACCACGACCCGGTCCCGGATAAGCGGCAGAAAATGGATGGATGGATGGATGGATGGAGAATACCCCAGTGACGTTTTGAGTAGCTACTTTACGACACTTTGATTCGTAGAGCGGCAGTTTTAACTGAAATGTCAAGAGCGGTAATCTCGTGTCACAAGCCTGTAATTAAAACAGTGATTAATTCAAACGGTTCATTCATTTAATGATAATGAACATCACAGTGACCGACGTGCATTGAATGTGTCGGAAATCTGGGATTTTTCGGATGGCTGTCTCGTTTGCGATTCTATAAAGTAAGTTTCTTGTTTCTTTTACATATTTGTGCAATAACTGTCAGAGGGATGTTAGTTATGGGAATGCAAAAAATTGTCTCTCTCTCTGTGGACTTGCACTCGGAGTCCAGTCACTGGGGAAAAAAAATAAATATCTGTGTAATTATTTTTACCTCAACATTTCTGACACACTCAGCTGAATGTATGTGGTTGTTTTAGCATCGTACAAGCAGAACCCAGTTTGAAAGGTTATGAATCCACCACAGCAGTGACGGCTGGTTGTGATATTGGGTGGGTGGGCTAACAAGTGGATTATACCCATCAGTAGTTTACACTGCAGCAACAGCAGCATCACATCCGAGATACCAAGTCACAGCAAGGACAATATATACCTTGTTATAGCAAGTGTTCTACAACACCACCATAGAGAGGTACCCACAAGAATGGCCTGATGCCAACGAACTCTGTATCTGCCCTCCCCCCACACACACACACAGGCTATATACAATTTAACTATTTTCCTCTGTACACATTAGCACATGCCATTTTAACAAAAACAAAATATGCAAGAACGATGGAATGATAGGCTGCATGATAGAACAGAATGCTCCATCACGTAGCCTACAATGTCAGAAAAGGGTCAACCTAGAGATGCACTGCAAAACGTGTTCCAACTGTAATGACTGCCCATAGATACTGCAACTGTTTTTTTTTATCACAACCGTTTTGCAACACAGGGCCACGATTTAGAGGGACAGCCGGGGGCATCCGTACTGCACATAGGTGAAATTCATGGACCGGTGCAAGGCAAACAAAAGTGAAAGCATTTGCCAAGAATGTTTTCGTAAATCAAGAACGAAAGTTGGAGGATCGAAGATGACCAGAACTGTCCTAGTCCCGACCGTAAACAATGCCGACCTGCGATGCCGCAGCGTCCCCTACAACCCGCCGGGCAGTGTGAGGGAAACCAGTGAGTCTTTGGGTTCTGGGAGGGAGTACGGTTGCAAAGCTGAAATTTACAGGAATTCACAGTCCAAGCCGTGTCTCTTCCAACAAGCAAGCATGGGAAACAGAAAAGCGAATTCTTAGCTACACTTATCGCTAGCCAGTCCTTTCATTAAAGCCAAGTTACAAAACTTACGATTTTGTCGTTTGTCCTTTTGTGTTATTTGAACGTCGTCTAGACGATGTGTCCCCAGTCTCTTCACTTCCAATTTTTCCACCAACGACATCGAAGAAAATGGATGTGAAAGTAAATAATCCGCCTCGTTCATGCTAACGCCCACCATTGCCACAGTCGCTCACTTCTTTCTCCCCACTCTCATACATGCGGGTGCTACAGTAGCACCACACTGTATGTACCGTCTGTACATTCGCTGTCATTGGTCAAAAGTAAATGGGCTGTGGGCTGAATTAATTTAGCCCAAATGATCAGCAAACCAAGGGGGCGTGGCATGACACCTGTCACTCACTTTACTCCATGAAGATGAATGGTAGCTGATGCTACTGTGTTTGGGCTATAAAAAATAAGTCCATTTGGATTTATCCTGTGTTTTTCTTGCGACTGTTTGGTGCCGTTGCTGCTCTAGGTTCCACCAAAATGTAAAACAATCTGTTCTAAGTTTTTTTTAACAATAATTTTCTCATCTTTATTGTAAAAGATAGGGAGGGCTTAACCCTGCTAGCCCATTTATAACAGCCGTCCCTGCACCACAGTAGGGCTTTCTACAGGTCAGTGTGATCAGTTTGAACCGGTGAGAGAAGCTGGCAGATCTCGGCTCTTTTTGCTGTAGTCATTATTGGGGTCACTAACTGTCTAAGAGATTTTACCTGCACACTTGATCACTCTCTTATTATATAAGCAGAATTTATGAAATTTCATAGAGGACTTTGCAATCGGTTTCTTAGGCTATTTTAAGCCGTCTTTTTTTAAGCAACCAAAGCCAGTGGGAAACCGAGAGACTTGCTAACGGCCGGAGAGCGAGGGGTGAATTTTCTGAGGTCAAATTTGAGAGAGACCGACAAGCGTCGAGTGTCTGGGAAATGTCGGATTCTCTGTGTCTTTCTTCTTTACCCTCGTGTACAAAGTAAGTTTCGTGTTCTTTTTAAATACCTGTGGAAAACCGCCAGTAAACTGTTTAGTGTATTTATTCAGACGGGGTTTGAACGAATAAGATATTGTAATTAGTCTCTGAATACCGTTATTTACACGCGCTGTTAGCCTCAGTGCAGTGGCGACGGTCACAGAGTTGAAAAGTTTCTCTTCGATTTGACGGCAAGTAATTCAACATTTATATTACCGGTCTCAGGCGGGGTCGCCTGAGCTGGTGTAACTGGTAGAGTGATGGAAAACCAGACACAAGTTAATGTGTGAAATGTTCTGGCGATTTCTCTAATTGCTTTTCCTTTTTTTGTTTTTTTTAAAAAACTAAACTCATTTTCTTTCTCACAGGTACAGGTAAGTATATTCATTTCAAACAAACAAAATCATTTCTTTTACAGGTTTCAATCAAATGTCTAATGCACAAAGAGAAGAAACTACAATTTACATTACGTTTGAATATTCATCACCAGTTATGCAAGATTACACACCTAATAACCGACAACATAGTAAGCATTTAACGAATAGGAAATGCGAAACATTCCAGTAGAAATGTATAACTCATCTACCGAAGACACTTTCAATGCTGCATAACGACCATAAGGAAGCGCCATTCCAATGGTCTGTATGTAGCACATTGTAAGTCACAGAGGCGCCCATCTTAGAACAATGACGCACCCTCCGTGTAGTGAATCGATTTACGTACATAAACGGAACATTAAATACACATTTGACATTCACATAACCTCCTTTTACTTACTAAACACATTAGCTACACTTCCATGCTACTCTAGTAGCTTCAAAATGACTCGATCTTTGTACTCGAGTTAAGCTTCATCTACACACTCATTAGCTTGCAACATCGGCAATTCCGCTTTCGCAAAATAAACCCCAAAAGAATGATTTTACTAACCGTAAAACTTTCCTAAAACAGTCTCTACATACTCCTCAAAGTTTTAAGAGTTACCCAATATGTATTTCGTTATACATTTTATGAGATTTTAACAGTTTGACCCACCTGGTAGAGTGATGGAAAACCAGACACAAGTTAATGTGTGAAATGTTCTGGCGATTTCTTTAATTGCTTTGCCTTTTGACCTTCGCCACAACCAAAGGCTTCCCTATCACTGCTGGCACTGCGCCATCTACAGGATTGATGTTAAATAGCATATAATAAACTTGAAACTCATAGAGATGGATATTACTCTGTTTTAGAGACTGTTTGAAATACAAAATGAAAAATGAAACTAAAAATAGAGGGGTGTCTTTTTTTATTTTTCCTTTATATCTATAAAATTAACTCCAATTAATTTCCAGTCCACTACATTTAGAATAACAGTTTCAACGGTAAATGAACAATCTTTCAGTTGCTGTGGTAAATTTGAGTTTCTTCTCATACAAGTAACCATACTTGTCATCAAATTCACCAACTGTGCTTTTGATCTTTACATGGTTAATGAGTTGGCCAGTAAACAGGGTGTCTGTCTCGCTTTTGTTCTGTGTGGAACATGGCTGGTCCTTTTAATATGAACTTGACTGACAGTTTTATAAGTGTTGTCCTTTTTGATCTCTTATCTCTTATTTAAATTTTCATTAGTCTCTCCAGTTTAAAGTGTACAGTTAACTACAACTTCCCAAAAATATCACACTGTGTGTTTGAGCAATTTAAGCAAATTTTTCACAACATTTAACACCTTTTTGTCAAACTCTATGAGTACAATTGTTAATTCTTAAATGAGTGAATGCTAATGTTCTCTCTCTCTCTCTCTCTCTCTCTCTCTCCAGACTTGATAGTTGTAAACTGACTGAACAGTCCTGTTCATCTATAGCCTCAGTTCTACAGTCAGTAAACTGTCCCCTGAGAGAACTGGACCTGAGTAACAATGACCTTCAGGATTCAGGAGTGAAGTTTCTCTGTGAGGGGCTGAAGAATCCACACTGTAAACTGGAGATACTGAGGTCAGTATTAGTCAGGAACTGAAAAATGGCAGGTTATCCACTCTGAGGGCAGTTATACAGCTGCGCTATTGAATCTCTTCTGTGGAAACTGAGATGGGACCTTATGGGGTTTCCAGTAGCAGGAGACTATTGCACACCTGTGTGGCCATGAAGGGGATTTTTTTTCTTGCCCGCTATGAGGATTAAGTCAGGGGGTGTCGTCCTGTTTTGTTTGTTGTCAACCTGTGGGCATGTAAAGCCCTTTGAGACTGTAAACAGTGATATTTAAATAAAATTGAAAACTTGAAACTAAACCTGTTTTATCAGCAGATACTGGTGATGTGACAGTGTTTATTGCAAGACAGGAAGTTGTTCTGGCTCTTAACAGGAGTTTGATCTCATGTGGAAAATTCTGTTCAGCTAAAACTTGTTGGGATAAAACTTGTTTCTCTCTCTCTCTCTCTCTCTCTCTCTCTCTCCAGACTTGCTCTCTGTAAACTCACTGAACAGTCCTGTGAAGCTGTAGCCTCAGTTCTACAGTCAGTAAACTGTCACCTGGGAGAACTGGACCTGAGTAACAATGACCTTCAGGATTCAGGAGTGAAGTTTCTCTGTGTGGGACTGAAGAATCCACACTGTAAACTGGAGATACTGAGGTCAGTATTAGTCAGGAATGTAAATACAGTGTTTAAAATGACTATGTTCATATTAAAATGAGACCAGGTTGATTTGTAGTATGGTTATTAAAGTACTGTTGTGTGTGTGAAACATACTGATCATAAAAGTAGATGAATTTCCCCCAGTATCTGTAAGGCTAATGTTAGTAACTGGTCTGTGAGTTTAGTTAATGTGATAGTTTAAAAAAGTCAACATTTATGGTAAAACAGAGTGGAACCTTTACAATGAATCACACTTCACAAACCAGATGATGAGTTAATGTTTTCTGTCTGTATGTATGTTTATTTCTCTCTCTCTCCCTCTCTCTCTCTCTCTCTCTCTCTCTCTCTCTCTCTCTCTTTCTCTCTCTCTCTCTCTCTCTCTGTCTCTCTCTGTAGGTTGTCTGGTTGTTTAGTGACAGATGAAGGTTGTTCTTCTCTGGCTTCAGCTCTGAGTTCAAACCCCTCACACCTGAGAGTACTGGATCTGAGCTACAATCACCCAGGAGACTCAGGAGTGAAGCGTCTCTCCACACAGATGAATCAACACTGTCGACTTAAGTCAGTACAGTCTGTGTGTGTGTGTGTGTGTGTGTGTGTTTATGTGTAAGACTCATCCACTGTCTGTTGTGTGTTTTTGTAGTGTGGACCATGGTGGAGAATTCATGATCAAATCAGGATTAAGAAAATGTGAGTACACACACACACACACACACACACACACTGAGTTTGTTTCACCCATGGAAAAGAGACCATTTATCTAAATTTAAATTAAATTCCTGAAAAATACAACTTTTGCTCATCTTCAAAATAAATAAAGTGGAAAACTGGTCAGAAACGGGTTCAGGTCACGAGAGGGAAACACACAGGGTCAAGGGTCAAACAACAGTAACACACACACATCAACAATAACACACTCAGACTCCTTATAATAACATAATAATAATAATATAATACTGAGGTTTAAATAAAATAAATATAATATTTAATAATGTAATACTAATATAATAATATAATACTTTCCATTCAGTATAAAACACACACACACACAGAGTTGAGAGTGTGTGATGTGTTTTCTCCTCTAATTTCTCTTCTTCTCTGTAGATGCCTGTGATCTCACACTGGACCCAAACACAGCACACACACACCTCTCTCTGTCTGAGGGGAACAGAAAGGTGACACGTGTGGAAGAGAATCAGTCGTATCCTGATCATCCAGAGAGATTTGATCACTGGCCTCAGGTCATGTGTAGAGAGAGTCTGACTGGACGCTGTTACTGGGAGACTGAGAGGAGTGGAGGTTATGGTGTTATTATATCAGTGACATATAAAGGAATCAGGAGGAAAGGAGAGAGTGTTGACTGTGTGTTTGGAATCGATGAAAAGTCCTGGAGTCTGTGTTGCCGTCGTAACAGTTACTTTGCCCGTCACAATAATCGGGAAACTGTCATACCTCACGACCCCTCACACACACACAGAGTAGGAGTGTATCTGGACTGGTCGTCTGGAACTGTGTCCTTCTACAGCGTCTCCTCTGACACACACACACTCACACACTTACACACATTCCACTGCACATTCACTGAACCCCTCTATGCTGGGTTTTATGTTTATTATTCTGACTCCTCAGTGTCTCTGTGTCAGATAAAATAAACAAGCACACACACACACACACACATTCTTTTTCTCTCATTCACACACACACACACACACACAGTGTTGATATGTGTGTGTAAAGGAGGGGGACTGAGAGTGCAGTGTGAGGCCTTTTTCACACACTCACACACACATTCTTTTTCTCTTTTCCACACACACACACACACAGTGTTGATATGTGTGTGTAAAGGAGGGGGACTGAGAGTGCAGTGTGAGGCCTTTGCACTAGAAGTGCTGACGTCAGCATGCTAAGTGGCTATGCTAAGAAAATCATTCACAGGGCGCCGCCAGATTGGGGCGTTACACTGCGCATGTGTGCTAATGGGACTCTGATCGCGGAGCGGCACTATGGCAACGGAGGAGGGGTTACACTGAGGTCACGCACGTCACTTTACAGGTCCACAAGCATTGGATCCTTTATGCTGTGTTCAATACGGCTATGTGGCTATTACGTATTGGCAGGGACTAGCATACATATACAAATGCGTATCTTAGTGACGGCAGCGAAATTACAGTCATTGT